>NC_068338.1:47269494-47530932 GCF_014633365.1 Diospyros lotus | reverse complement strand
TTATCCGTTAAATTATCTTCAGAATTTCCCAATCACAGGTAATACTCAAGAAAGTAAGGAACCAGATATTTCAGTTTTTATACCCTACAAGATGTCTAAGAAACATAAACTAATTGAGTTCAACTAATATATTCAAGTTCCTTTTAGAACGCAAAATACAGAATTTTTTAGACCAAAGGACCAATGGTATAGAGATTGATGTTGGTATCTGAACACGATCCGGATATCTTCAACTGGCTTGTCTCTGATTCCTTAAGTCCGAATAGTTCACAAGGATTTCATGCTAATCAGTTTGGCACAAAGGGAATTTAGCGCTCTAACTCTTTTTATATAACTGATTCTGGCCCTGTATAAAAAATTAAATATTCATTGTCCACAAACATGAGAATCGGGGCGCATCATGGAAGTATATGTTGGTAAAGTAAAGAAAAGTGTTTTAAGTAGCTGGGTGGTCAAGCAGTTGAAAACAATGCTTAGTTCCTAATCAGCTATCTATTTCCATGAATTGAACCGCGAAACTCACGGTTTTCAGGTTCAAAACAACCACCAACAATCAAATTTTTTTGTACTTCAAAACATTCCCTAATGTTGACCAATTAGAACACAATGTTATGCAATCAATCATTTGAGAGAAACCAAATTCAATCTTACTGGAAATTAGCGCCTTGGGCCTGGTCTTGAATAAAATGTGGTGTCGAATGATGCCAACTACTTCCAATGCCACCTTCAATGATGACTTACCGTCATTATTCTCCACGCTGGATTGCCTCGTTTTCTTCAAAACCACCATTGATTTCTTCAAAAGTCACTTTGGAATCCCGTCAATTCGTGATACCCGACAGTGAAAGTGTATGTCTATTGAGGAACAAAAGCACAAGAAAGTAGAAATGTCGATCTCAAAATGGATCGGACAAATTAGATCGGAGTTTGGAAGAAGAATACCTGAGAGGAAGGGCAACAGAGTTGGCCAATTTCGAGGTTTGGAGGCGATCTTTGAAGGCCGTTTGGGGTTCGAATAACGCCTTGCAATTCCACGATTGCCCAATCGGAGTAGTTGTTTTCAGGCGCAATTGCATTTCACGCGAATCTGCATCTTTCACTCTAATTGTTGAAATAGATGATGATCAATTGTTATTTTTCTCTACAAATATGAAAGCAATCGAATGAGAGGTTTCGTTCAGCAAAGATGTATGAATTTGACGGGAAAAAGACACGACAATGCCTTCTGGCTTGTCAAAAGTTACGAGTCACGTGACAATTTAGTTTTTTTCTTCTTTTTTTTTTTCACATTTTAAAAATATATTTTATGAAAAATAAAGAATAAATATTTTATATTCCAATCTCAATGAAAAGAAAAAAATATTTTGCATGTGTGTAAAATATATATAATTTATGAAATTGATTATTTTCAGTTCTTGTACTTATTTTTTATGGTTCAAGTTTAAAATATTTTAAATATTTTTAAAATATATATATAGAAATAAAAAATTATTAAAAATATTTTATAATTTAAATTTCAAAAAATAAGTATAATTTAGAGTGAAAATAGTCAATCTCAAATATTATATATATATATATATATGGACTGTCCAAACTCAATCTTGGCCCTCTCCTTAGCTCAATCTCAATTCTCTCCTTATGCCCCAATATTGGTTTCCCTTTTTGGACTCAGCCTTGGCCCAGCACGAACCTGCCACGGCATCATTGCAATTCCACTGAGTATCCGAGCGGTCGCCTCAGACCCTACCCTCATTAATGGCGGATCTCATCTACATTAATGAGGGTCCCGCTATCACCATGTTATCACTTGGGCGTCGGCGCTGAGTAGCCAGTCCCATCACCTATAAACGCACGACGCCTGCATGCAGAATGACATCTCATTTTTTTGTATCAACCAGCTCTCTTCAGAGTCAAGGTATGTTCTGATATCTGATCTATTGATATATTGTCTCTCCTTACTCTCGTATTCACTCAACTGTCGGAGTGTTTGCAAGTGCCAACCGTCTCCCAATGGACCCATCGTCGGAGCTCACTCTCCGCCTCCAATCGCCTTCTTTCGATCAGAAAGGAACAATATAATTTATTACTTTCAATTGAAAATTTCTAATGTCTAATGCTGTAAAATTTCTATTGTCATCAAAATCTCTTCTTTAAAAGAAACATTTCTATAATTTATTAATTTCAATTAACACTTAAAATAAGAAATATTATATTTCTCAATAAACATCAAGTATATAAACACTTTGGTAATCTCTTTTTATTAATTTTAAAGTTAGAACTTAGAAGCACTTTTTAATCACCGAATAATACATATAACAGTACTAAAAGCGTTTCTTAATAATCTAACCAATTATTAAAATATTTGTTCCTTAAAAAGTGACTTCTTTTTATATGTAAACGATTTTCACTTATAATAAAAAATTTACAGCGTGGCCTAATGAAAAATTAATTCAAAGTAATTAAGTCATTGATAGAAGATTTTAGCATGGAAGAGCAATTCTAGGTCCAGGGCGTTGCGGCGTGTGACATGGCATGGCATGGCACGACCCGCAGTAGGCACTAAGCAGAGTTGCCTAATAAAAGCAGGCTCCTTGAAATGCTAGATACATTTGAGGATGTATCAAAATGCCTGAAGATCATACAACCAAACCGACGTAGAGGAAATACTCAGCTAAAAGAGGCCAGAGGGGGTATAAATACATTGAAGATGCGTTGCACAACTTGAAAGTTGTGTAGCGTAGTAGATGAACTGAACCGGCGGATTGTCCTGTCTTCATCAATCCTCCTCATCTCTGTTATCTTCGCAACCAAAATGAGGACCAGCATCAGCTGAATTCAGTAAGCTAAGGTTTCCACTGTCAGGGGATGATGAGCTTTTATCCCTCTTGGTTCCCGACGGATCGAGCTGCTCCTGAAGGTGATACTGAATTTCCAAGTCATCGACTACTGGAATGGCACCGGTGAGGGTCTTCACTGCAAACTCGATGCACGGGTCTCCCCACGAATCTCCAGAAGGCAACTCAAGGACAGAACCGGGATTCATCTCAGGCTTGTTCTCGTCTTCTATTGGCATCGCACCAGTGAGAGTTTTAATCGCAAACTCGATGCATGGATCCATCCACATGTCCTTCCAAGGGAAGTTAAGAGGTGGTCCTGGCTCCTCATCTGCCTTCTTGTTATCAGTTGAATCCTTCTCGGTATGCCTATTCAAAATAGACATATGATAATCCTGTGGGTGTTTCTTCTTAGCAGAGACTTCTGGAGCAGCAGAGTCATCTCCCAAATTCCTAGCTTTACTAGTCTCTGCCTCATCTGGCTGTCCGCCTGACGCTTGACCTGCTCGCGTATTGGGTTTTAGCTCTGGGATTGCGCCAACTTCAATCCCAGCAAGCCGTTTTGAAGTTCGACGAGGCAAGTCAGGAGTCTTTTTGCTTTTCAATTGAGTACACGCCGGTTTCAGTCTTTCATCTCCTCGATTTTCCTCCTCATTTCCGGGTAGCTGAGCTAAATGAAACGCACCGGCAATAACATTACTCTTCTCTCTTTGCTCCAAAGCTGCAGCTTCTGGTAGGTTAAAAAAGCTCGCTGATGTAATTCTTTCCCTTCCTGCAGCAGCATTGTTTCAGATCAGAATCAAGATGCTAAAATGAATATGTTCATCTTCAAAAACAAGCCATTTTTATAATACTTGAATCTTCCTTCTTATTCTATGGAGTACTAGTAGAGTTCTGATGTCCGATATCCTAATGCAAGGATTAGAAACTAAACGACAGAAGCAAAACAACTGCGAGATGCAAGATCAAAAGAAAACAGATGATGAATAGTCCCATGCCCAAGTTGCAAGTTCGAATTTTACTGTCAACGGGAAGCATATTTGGAAAGGGCATGAAATCATCACCTGTGGAAAAATCAAGGATCTTTTCATTCTTCACTCCTCCAACCAGCTTTGAGCTCTGATCCCTGATTATCTGTTCATCTCTTCCACCCTCCGGTAATTTTACTCTCTCGACTACAGCAGCCGACTAATAGACATACAAAAAAAAAAAAAAAAGGACAGAATCATCTAAAGTGTTCCCAAATCAATAAGGTCAAGCTCAAGTGCTCAACCATGGCTTCAGCCCACAATCCACAAAATCAAATGTTGGTCATCGATCTGATACCACTTTAACACAGAATAAAACAAACCCCGAAATAACATAGTATAACACTCACACAAGATCAAACTCAAAGATAAACAGACAATAATGATAATGATCAGCCGGAGAAAGCCATGCAGAGTACCGGAAGAGCCAAAAGTGAACCAAAGAGATGATGATACAAACGTTTATTGCAGAGAGCTTGCGGGTTCCTCTTCTCTTCCGCCGGGATTTGGAACAACAGGTCTCTATGTTGTTGAGATAGCGAAACACCTCTGGCTTGGAAAAGAATTTGAGTCCAGTTGAAGAATCAATGTAGCACTACAACGAACAGAAAGAGTCACAAAATTAGGGTTCTAAAGCTAATAGATGTTCCACAGCAAAAGAATGGCAATAGGAGCATCGATCCTCTGTTGCTCAAACCCTTGCCGTGTCCGAAATAAAAAAATTACGAAAAATGGAGATGTAATTATTCAAGCGAAGCGTCCTCCTCTTCAGTTCTTGAATCTTCGATATGATACTGGAAAATGTCGATTTCTCTGCTTGGAAGAAAATCAACAGAGAAAGATGACAGGAAAGAATATCACCAAATACCGATGGTTTTTCGAAGCATTTTTCACCTTGTCTTTCTTCCCGTTCTTCCGAACTTTGACTTCGACGGTCCATCCCGGCGGAAGCCAGTCATCCGACGACCTCCGCCCCGCCATTTCGCCGGCGGCGGCCAAATTTCACGGCGATCGGAGCTGCTTTTGGGTCGCTCTCTGTGGCTTCAGTGGAGCGAGCTGTGAGTGGAGAGAATGGGACAAAGGAGCTCCGAAAGCACGCGTGTAAGGCAGAGCTTTCCGCTTCGCAATTCGAGAATGCCATACGTGTCCAACATGCCACTGTTTCCTTGGAATCACCAAATTTTGCAGAAGCCATGGGTATGGACTCCGACCTTTGGCTTGCTGTCTGTTTCGAGCTTTCATTAGTCTGGCTTGGCTAAGCTCAGCTGCCAAACTATGCATTAATTCATTGTACAGTGCATTATGGTTGCCCAATGATTGTCTGATCTGTGGGTAAGTTACTCCTTTGATTGATTGATGGCTTCAGTGGCAACGCGCTGTTGCAGTTTCAGACTAGAGTTTTTACTACTTGTAGTGCAGCAATGTCATAAATACAAAAATCTCTACAAAACCCTCTTTGGAAAGTGTCAGCTTCCAGTCTCTACAAAACCCTCTTTGGAAACTTCCCGTCCCTTTCTGATCAGTCTCACTCTAATTTTAGGGTTTATAGATAGATAATACACACTCAAATTAAAGATGTGGTGAAGTGATTGATAGGATTGTCACTAACTGAGACCTTTATTTTCTGTTTAGTATGAAAAAAATGAAATTTTAAATAGTTTTATAGCGTTTAGTTTTATTAATTAATAAAATAAAAATTAAATAAGCTTTATACTGGACAAACAATGTCATTTTCATATTAGTTTAATTTTTTTAATAATAAAAAAATTATTTTAAGGATTTTTAATATGCAAAACTTCTCACTTTATGAAGAACTAATAAAAAAATAACATAGATATGAAAAGAGGAGACGACAAATAAGCTAATTACCATTACTTCTCATGCTAGCTAGCTAGCTATAGAGATGTAGTCTTTCTTCTAATCCGTTTCAACTAAGGCCTGAAAGGAAGCTCATCAAACAATCCAAACTATATTGGCAAAGAATTTGAGCATCACAAATTTTCATGTGTCAATATAGTTTCAAAATTTTCCCACAATTATCCATGACACGCGCTCGCAAGTGTAGTTCCAGCTGATGAAGCAAAAAATTTGTAGCATAGTTACATCGATATATATCAAAGAGACTTGAAAAAGTTTGATTTCCAGGAAAGTTGATCAGTTGTGAAGGGGGTTTGGTCCACCAGGAACGAGGCGGTGTGAAACTGTGTGGTACTTCAGGCTGTTCCTCTGATTCTCAGCTTCTGAATACTTGGGAATGGCAGATAAGTAGCGCGAGAATGTAGAAGAGAACTTGGCTCTCAATGTCTGCACTGCTGCTTCATTTCTGGGCTGGCCAATATGCCGAGAACTGGCCGAATGGAACAGCCCAAGAATGATCATCAGAACAATGGGAAGTAGACAAGAATTTTGAATTCTCATGTTGAATATATATGGCATTTTCAAGGGGCAAAAGGAAGAGATTTAGATCAGAAGAAGAAGCAGCCTCTAAGCTGTGGCTATGTTTTTCGGTGGTGGAAGTGTATTTATAGTAGTTAGGAGCCAAAGATCAAAGCTCAAAGCTCAGAAGCCATAGGTACGAGTTCTGAACTTGAAAAGACAAATAATGGTAATCCGGCAGCATTTATCAGGCAACAAACACATTGACTTTTATTTTCTTTTTCTGGGTACAATGAAGTAACCCTCTTCAGTACCTCATTTGCAAAGCATGCGCAGAGTTTAATAAGAAATAAACTGTCTTTATCGATTCATTGATGCTTAAAACAAACTTATCAATTAGTTGGATCCATGGTTTTCCTGGAAAGCATTTTCTTGTCGGCATTCTAAATATCCGGCAGCTCCTTCCCCTAAAATGCCGTAGCGAGTCCATCTGTTAGTTAGTGCATCCATGCTCAAATAGAAAACAATAAGTACAAAAATAAAAAATAAAAATCCATTCTAAAATATAATGTCAGTTTAGAACATTTTCCCGTTGTTTTCCATTATAAATTGTTTGATTTTGCTTTTGTCAAACTCATGAACAGGCCAAAGGGACGTCATCTTGCAGGCTGTTTCAGTATATAAAAGTGGGAAATTATGCAAACATCTATGTATAGACAAACTGGGCTACTACTTATTTGTTGTTCTTGAGATTTGACTTGCTGCGAGTTTAATTTGATTCTTTACTAGATTAAATATAAGCCATGACTTGGCCAGGCTTGCTTTATTTATATATTATATTGCTATGTCAACTGTTAAGTAGAATGAATAAGAGAAGGAAAGATCTCCTTTGATCATGCTGTCACGTAAACTGAATTGTAAGGCCAAAAGGTTCTTTCAGAATGGATGCAGACTTGCTATTCTCCTAGAAATCAGCTGGTTTTTTAGCATGCTTTATTGAATTTTGCATACCATTTGACTTCAATGCCTTAAATGACTTCATAAGAAGCCATTAGCAAACAGCTAGCGTTGTAGACCTGTACAGTTCTAAAAAGTTCACTTTTTTACAATAGCTATTAAAAATTAACTGAAATTTAAAAAAATTTAAAGCCTTTCTTTCTTTATGCTATTAAAATTGCTATTAAAAGTACACTTTTTTACAATTGCTATTAAATTTTTTATAAGTAATCTTAACCAAAAAAAAATAATAATGCACAAGAGAAGTCTTTCTTTTTTTTTTATTAGTAAATAAAATGTATATATCAAAATAAACTATACAAATCCACTGGCAATACAAAGGAAAGAACCAAAACTAATGATACATAACAAAAGCCTCATAATAACATGAGAATACAAAGTAAAAATAACCCGATATACATGTGTTTTAACTCTCTTAATAATGTTATTCGCGGATGGACTTTCGCTTTCAAAAATATGATGGTTTCTAGCTGTCCAAAGAAAATAGACCGCACTAGCAAACACAATTTTCTTAGCCTTCTAAGAAGACCCCTAAGCCTCTTTTTTAAGCCATTTTAAGGCGCTAGCAATTGAAGACATAAACTTGCGGATGCCAAACCAAGCTTTAATATGCCCCCAAATCACTGAACTCACAAAACATTAGAAGAAAACATGTTGATACGACTCGTCACAGGAACCACAAAGATCGCAGCTTTTGTTGATGTCTAAAAATTGCAGATTATCCTTCGTTAACAGCTTGGATTTAACACTAAGCCACAGCATAAAGGCATGCTTAGGGGTAATAGACGCATTCCAAATGTCACCGGCCCATATTTTCCCCCAACGGAAGCGAAGCCTTTCTTTCTTTATGCTGGTTTTGTTCATCACAAAACAAGGCAGAAAATCTACTGGTCAATATACCTCATATGAGAAGCAGATTTGTTTGGCGTTCTATTTAACTTGCTCTTTGCATTACTAAAAATTTTCCCCCAACTTAACATCTACAGCAGGAATATGCAACAACATCGTGACTTCTCAGTTCCCACCTGCTTAAGATGACTTCTCAGATGGGCGAGCTTATGATCAACATTGTGATAGGCTGCCTCAGCCTACTTGATGGTAGGCTTGGTAGCTGATCCATCAGTTGACGGTGATGTCTTCTTAAATGTTCCAACCTTCCCATACTTGCTCATGAACTTGTATTCCCAGTCCTGCAACGCCTCAAGTTCAGATGGACCTAGACCAGGGATATTGCCGGTCAGTTCTTGTCAAACGACATCTTGGCTGGAGCTCTGGTAGCATCCTTTTCAGCAAATAGGGCATAAGGGCCACCAGATCCATACAACATTCTGCAACAAAGGTTTGTCATAGAATCAATCCCGTATATAGCTCCAGTATTTGATCAAAGAAAACATCTTGCAGATCAATAGAGCTTAAATATAAACTAAGTACAAGTTCAACAGCAATCAGATCAGATGGATAGAGCACTAGTATATTTTTTAAGATCATTTATCTTTCTATATAATGCATACAAAACCCTTTCTGTACTTGGAAACGGAAACTACGGCTTAGATTCAAGTAAAACTTAAATGATCATCTATGTGTGTAATCAGCACATATATAGGGCTAGAATAAATGAAAAGCACAATAATGCATCTAGGTAGACCGTGTGAGTTACGGTAGAAAACCCATGCAGGTGCTGAAATGATCTTAAAAGAGAAACGTAACTAATGGATCTATGCAGGGCAAGCCAAGAGCAACCCATTATTTCACCATCAACCAAGAGTAAAAACATGCAAAATTGGGAAAAGAAAAATCTTGCGACAAACCAATATAGATTAATTAACCTAGAACAGATCACAATCTTCCACCATGCGCATTTTATATACTGTACTACAAAGTAACTTACCCAATCAAGCAGTCAATCCAATATCACCTGTTAATATGATAATAGTCAATACGTAATTATGTTCAAAATTAACTTTGAAGCAATAACATGAATGACACCTCAAATCTAGCCAATTAAGAGAAGCTCTGGGGATACTACGAGGTGACATAAGGTCTATATCCAACTATCAAAAATAACCATTTATCCACAACAGGTGTGAAGACAAATATTAGCTTTGCCAATAGAATAATAACAGAAGACCAAATAACCAAGAAATTATATACAAATCCTAATGACATAAAAAGTGACAATTCAAACTGTTCCAAATAAATTCTAACAGAAGAAAAAGCAACAATGAAGGCAATTCTATATAAATGCGACTTGGCAAGAAGCAACAGTCCAAAATGCAGAAATTTGATACAGACAAAAAAAAAAAAGGATAGGAAAACAAGCAATAATGATGTAATTAAGATAGTAACAATAGCAATAGCTAGCTTTTAAAGAGTTAACAGAAAAAAATCTTAGTAATAATTTAATCCTAAACGGATAAGGACAACTTGATACCCAACCACAATCCAACCCCGAGTGACTCGATCTGGGGGGAATTAGGAAGTGGATAAAGGAAAGAAAACACTCCTATTCAATCACTAGTTTGGGTTGTTTACAAAAGGTGATTTCTTTTCTATTTGTGTGATAAAAACTCTTTTTTTTTTTTTTTTCATGTTCTATCCTATCCTCATTTATCCTCCAGAAAAAAGAAGTGACAGCATCCAACAAGAGGGAAGGTAACCATTCTCGTGTTCTTCTTTTCTTGTCTCAACAAGTATCCCAATTGGACTGCAAAACCCTTTAATCTATAATCAATTTCAGAACTACCAAGAACAAGAGACGCATCAACAAGAAGATATAAAGCAAGGAATAAAGATAATGAATCCATAGTTGAGTGACGAGACAGTTACACAGTTACACTTATATTGAACCCCCAGAACCACTCATATCATCTGCATACAACCAACCAACTAATTCCCAGATCTTACACACAACTTAAACAATTCCATACCCATCAAGGTCAAACACTTAAAATTCATGAGGCAAAAGCTTAAGTACCAAGAAATATGCTAACCACAAAAAATCCAACAAGCCAAGACATTGAATACCTAAAAGAAAAGAAGTATAACCATAAAGCAGAATGACACATCATAGACTAATTAAGACAAGTGGTTCTTTTCCATATTCCAGCCAACATAAAGAAATATTTTTTTTCCATGTAAACAAGGTCTCAAAGAAGAGAAGAAAGAAGAAGTTGGGGCTAGAACTTTTTATGTTTTCTGTTCTATTCCATCCCCCACCTTTTGAACAAAAAAGGTTAGCTCACTCTTTCTTCCCTTTCCTCCACTTCAATTATCAACAAGAGGAAAGGATAATATGCTCCTCTTTTTTTGCTAGGTAATTAAAAGGGGAAATGGGGAAGACCACATAACCCTAACAGAGCTAGATAGAAACCACATTGGTTAGGGAAGAGGGACCCACCAGTCCGCCACTTCCAGGCAATTGCTGACTAGAATAACGTCATATCTGGTAAGTCTCCCCACTCTTTTCTTTTGTCTTTTGTTTTTTCTCCCAACTAGCACTACCTTTTTTCTATCTTTTCTCTTCAAAAAGGGATTCGTTTTTAATAAGAATTACTATTCTTTTTAAATTTAAATTTATCATCAGAACATAGTTTTTTACCAAACTAATGTTAGATGTTAGCCAAAGCTGGGCCAAGGCCAGGGAAAGACCCATTGGTTGAACTAGGGGATCTCTCCCTAGCCTAGACCCACTGGTTCAGGCAGTGGGTTTATCCAACACAGCAATTTTTTTTGCTAAGCGTTGGGAAGTATAACATAGTGGTCAATCAGGGAGTGGTGCTCGGCCTAGCTTTGGAGAGCATCTAATGCTAGTTTGGTAAAAAACTATATTCCAATGTTAATTCAAAAGTAAAAAAAAAAAAAAAAATCCTCTCTAAGGCCCCAACAAACTAGGTAATCCCTTGAGTACAGAAAAACAAATCAAAAAAGTAAAATTCACAATTATATAGTACACAGAAGCTTCAACAAAACCCTAGACGCCAAAACAACTAATCAAAAACAAGAAGTACATTCTTTTTATTCCTATTCCCATACCTTCCCTACAAGACATCATATATGACCCTTGATTGACATTAGTAGAGGCTTCTCAGGGCTGGAACAGCCGTAGGACTTCAGTTCCTCTTCAGTAATTTCTCCAACCAAAATAGGTAAAAGCAAGACCTTCTCAGATCAGATCAGACAATGGACCGGAAACTGGCACAAGAACTTGAAACATGGTTATACCCAGAGAAAACCTGTCAAGATGACTGTCGGATCCTAACAAGGATATCAAAGTTAACCCCTAACACTCTCCCCAAACTCAAAATATTTTGCAGCAGAAACGTACTAGACTAAGAAAATAAACGTGCACATAAAACAACTTTGCTAACAAAGCACCAAAGGTTCATGAATTCTTCACATCTTCATAATAAATTCATTTCCCCAGTTCCCAACTCTGCGAGAGGGGTGGAAAGGATAATCATGTATTTAGTTGTAGAGAACATTTTCTAATTTTAACTCCAATTTTACAACTAAAGAGGCCCTAACATTTTAGGTTTCAAAAACCAAGAGCATTCATTCTCAGAACATTAGAAGACTTATTTTGTATGTTCTCCAATTCAACAACATATCAAGTCTTTATCCAACTATATGGGATCAACTACACGAATTCTACCTTCCTAGACATTTCGATCTATGGCCTGACCTTCTGTAAAGCACTTAAAAAAATAAAATCTTGCAACAAACCGATACAGATAACTTACCATGGGACTGATCACAATCTTCCTGACCTCCATTTTATATCCTATACAACAGTGCATAAATACTTAACAACTCAAGCAGTTAATCCAATATTACATGTTGATGTGATAATAGTCAATAAAAATTTGTGTTCAAAAATGACTTTTGAACAGTTATATATAAACCATAACAACATAAAAGGAGACAATTCAAAGTGTTCCATAGAAATAAATTCTAACAAAAGAAAAGGCAACAATAAAGAGAATCCTATATAAATTCTATTTCGCAGGACGCTACAATCCAAACTACAAAAATTTGGTAAAGACAAAAAAATATTCTGATAGCAAAATAAGCAATGTTGATGTCATTAGGATACTATCAAAAGCAATAGCTAGCTCTTAAAGAATTACACACACACAAAAAAAAAAACTCTTAAAAGAATTACACACACACACACACAAAAAAAAAAAAAAAAGCGTGAATTTGATTCTAGATGGACAAGGACAACTTGATACCCAACCTTCCATCCAACCCCCCGAGACTGCAGCCCAGAGGGGTGGGGGCTGGCAGAAAATAAAGGAAAGAAAATTCTCTCCTATTCAAGCACCAGCTTTTGGCTTGTTTACAGAACATGGTTTCTTTCCTACTTGCATGACAAAAACTCTTTTCTCTTGTATGTTCTATCCTATCCTCTTTTACGATTTCCAAAAAAAAAAAAATGACAGCATCCAACACGAGGGAAGGTAACATTCTCCATTCTCTACTATTTCTTGTCTGGACAAGTTCTCTAGCGGACTGAAAAAAACCCTTGGATCTGTAAACCTAAAAAGAGCAAGAGATGCATCGACAAGAAGATATCAAGCAAGGAATACAGATAATGAATCAATGGATGAGTAACAACACAGTTACACTTATATGTGAGCCCTAGAACCAGTTACATCACGTACATACAACCCACCAACTAATTCACAGATATTACATACAACCTTCACAAACAATCAAACACTGCCATACATCTTTAGCTCAAACACATAAAATTCACAAGGCAAAACCGTAAGTACAAAGAAATATGCTCATGACCATAGTTGTTAAATCGAGATTCGAATCGAGAATCGAAATCTTTATTTTATGAATCATGAATCGAGAATCAAATCGTAAGATTCGGTACACATTCTCAATTTCAACTATAAATAATATATATCCATAGAAAATAAATAATGTTCCCACCATGATTAATTCTTTTAAATATAAATAGATAAATAAACTTCTAAATATATTTGTTAAGTTTAGAATTATACCAAAAGGCAAAAGTATATTCATGTTGCCTTTAAATTCAAATTGCACCAAACCAAACTACTTTCAAAATAACAAGCTAGAAAAAAAAAAAAAACCTACAACTATAAGGTTACTAATAAACTCCATTGTCCATAATGTTCACTAATTATCAATCATCTTCATCTACTTGATTTTTATATGAATCGATTCGAATCGTAAGATTCTAACAACAGTGCTCACGACTAGATATCCAATAAATGTCGTTACCTACACACACACACACACACACACAAAATAGAAATCCACTAAACCAAGACACTGAACAACAACATATCCAGCATTTATCCCATTATGTGTGGTCGGCTACATGAATTCTAGACTTCTATGTGGGTTACACCCCAACATATAGCTTGTCTAGAATTCATATTTGGATCTGACTAGGTTTTACACTGATTGTCCTCTACCTAACGCAACCCTCCTCCTTTATCCGGGGTTGGGACCAGCAGTGGATAACATCCCCTGGCGGAGTAATAATGAAATGAAGTTTCAACACCATATTCATATGAAGAAGTTTCATGAGATGGTGGTGAATGAAGATAATTGATATAGTTGTATTCCATCACTTAGTTAACATGGAGAAACCAATAAGTACAATATGGAAACACAACAAAAACCAAGACATTGAACAACTAAAAAAAAAAACACAAGCCTATCAATATAGAAACACTGGAACACATCATAAACCTATTTAAGGCGAGACGATCTTTTCATATTCCAACTGACATAAAAATTTATTTTTCCATGTAAAAAAAAAGCCCCAACAAAGAAATGAAAGAAGTTGGAGCTCAGGACCCTTTATCTTTCCATTTGTATTCCTTCTTGCACCTTTTGAACGCAAAGAAAGGTTAGTTCACTCTTTCTTCTCTTTTCTCCACTTCAATTATCGAACAAAAGGAAAGGATAGGATTCTCCTTTTATTTTTTTTCTTGTTTCCTTTTTTTTTTTTTGCTAGGTAAATAAAACAGGAAAAGGGAGAGGATCCCACAGCAGTAACTGGGCAGAACAGAGACCACATCGGCAAGGAAAGAGGGACTCACTGATCTGTCATTTCCAGGCAATTGCTGATTGGGAGGGAGTCCCAAGGCCAATTTTCCGATATGTCCTTATTACTTTTCTTTCATTTAATTTCTCTGCCAACTAGCATTACCTTTTTTTCTATTCTTTTCACTCCAAGGTCCAACAAACTGTAAAATCCCTTCAGTTCCAGAAAAATTCAGCTATTTCAGAGAAATCAGATAGCATGTAAACAACAGGGAATCAAGCAGAGAATAAAACACAGTGACCAAATAGACACAACAAGTTCTACAAC
The DNA here is from genome assembly GCF_014633365.1 of Diospyros lotus. Taxonomy (NCBI): domain Eukaryota; kingdom Viridiplantae; phylum Streptophyta; class Magnoliopsida; order Ericales; family Ebenaceae; genus Diospyros; species Diospyros lotus. The sequence continues at coordinate 47,516,317 of NC_068338.1, read as the reverse complement.
TATAGTACACAGAAGCTTCAAAACTTCAAAAAAGATGAAGAATTCCAAGATACAAGACTAAACCAAAATTAACAAAATCCTAGATGCCAAAACAACATTCCCTATTCCTGTACCTGTCCTGCTTCATAGATCCGACCCCTTGATTGCCATGAGCAGAGGCTTCTGATGGTTGGAACCATTGTAGGCCTTGAGCTTCTCTTCAGAGATTTCTCCTATCTGAACAGCAAGAGTCAAAGGCGGGACCCCCTCTTGGGAAACCCTGTCGGAACTCACTCTCGTGATCAAACTACAACTCATACAGTACCTCTGAGGTACTATAACCAAAGGATAATGATAAAGTGTCCAGTAAGGGTGCCCGATTGAATAGTCCTAAAGGTGTAAAAAGACAATTGTGTCCCTTTTAAAATCAGTGTGATGTCCCACCTTTCTCAAAATTCCCAATTTCTCTCTCCAAAGCTTCTGAGAGAACTCCCACCGCCATAGCTGCCTCTTCTTCGTCCTACATCAAATCTCTCCCCGAGTGTGTATCAAACTCGACTTGCGTTGATGCCACAACTGCTCCACCTGATTCAATGACAAGAGGATGGTCAGTGTAAAGGAAGAAAGGCAGCCCTCCCCTGGAGGAATCATTATTGAAAGAAAATGAAAGGGAAAATGCAAGCTTAGAAGACCCCTGTTCTTCCGTACTATTGCTGCTAGTTGTAATGGTGTTAGTGTTACATGTGCAATCCTTTAGGCTCCACCTCCTTTCTTGTACCATCAAAGGGGTAATTGGGTTCATGAAATTTTAAATCCACCAGCACTTGTAGTTTGAAAACTTGTCATACTACTATTGAGTGATTGGTCGAAGCTTGCATTTTCCCTTTCATTTTCTTTCAATAATGATTCTGTTGGGCTGCTTAAGAAAGTCCTGGTTCCTAATTAAGATTGAAACTCTGTCTTTAGGAACAACTAGCATCATTAGATTCAGTATAGCTTTGTGATCGGTTTTGGGTGAAGCTTTGAATCCTCTGTTTTCCATCTGACAAAGTAGAGGGCTCTTTAATTTCATTCAAACCTTGATTTTTTGCTTGCTTTGAATCAGAAAAATTAGAAATCGCAGCCTCAAAATAGTCCTCATGAACCCAGCCCAAACCATTGCAGAAACCAAAAATCAGACAAAGGCAAGCTATCCTTCAAAACCAAATGAATGAAGATGACAAGGACCCACAGAACCCAAACCCATTAGCACAAGCCAAGTTTGGTATAACTGCACTAAGAGAGAGATAAATGGAGGGCGAAGAAGAGGCAGAAATGGCAGTGGGGGTTCTCCCAGAAGAATTGGAGAGAGAAAGTGAGAATTTTGAGAAAAGTGGGATATCACACTGATTTTAAAAGGGATGGCATGGTCTTTTCACACCTTCAGACTACTCAACAGGACACCCTTACTGGACACTTTATCATTATCCATAAACAAAGGAAGAGCTGCGAAGATCTTGATTGCTTCTTTCACCATCAGGATCTCCCAAAGCTACACCAACACCACCACATGCAAGAGTGAGAAGGACAGCAAAGATTTTTCAAGAAGTTCCTCTTCTTTTTTTTTTTTCTAAATCTTTTTGAGAAGTTTCTGTTCTGTGATTTATAATCACAAATCTCTTGGAAAAGATAAAAATAAATAAATAAATTCTTAATCAAATAATTTGTCAATATTTTATTTCTTTGAACTAAATAACACTTCAACTCCAATAAAAATATAATAACACCTCAACTAATTTTTATTAAAGGAGGAATAGCATTATTTTAGAAACAATAACAACATATCAAATTTTAGTTTACTCAAGTGCGGTCATCTCACTTATTATCTTAACTCATATCTAGTTTAAGAATGTCTCATCAAATTCTTATTAGTCCTTTTTTACCTATTTTAATAAAAGTTTTTCTATTCCATCCCCTTTCTCACAATAACTCATATTAATTTTTTTCACACCAATAAACCATCTTTAATAATGTTTTCCACATATTTTCTTCAATAGGGATCACTGCAACTTATTAAGAATAATCTTATTTTGAAGGGTAAATTCCAAAACACCCCTAAGGTTTAGTAAAAAGACACCAACCACTCTAGTATTTTCAAAACTAGAATAAACCTCCCTTAACTTTATTGATAATGCAACATTTCATCCAACTGTCAAGGAATGGCTGTTAATTTTTTTCAAATTCCCTAAGTGCCCTTCCTCCTCCCTCTCCACTATAATTACAAAAAAAAAAAAGCTGGCGATACCGCCTTGTCATCCTCAAGAGGAACCTAGATTGTTGGATTCCTTTGACAGGAAGTTACTGCCACTGTGAAAGAAGAGGATTGATATCGTATCATGGTAAAATTCTCTCCATATGGCAAAGCTTTCTTTTTTGTCTCATTTCAGGTGACTATGCAATCCGCCTCCACTAATTTGTCAGCTCAATTCCTTGTTCTGCAACAAATGGAGCTTTTTTATAACAACCTTCTACCTTGCAGTACAGTGACAAATCTCTCTCTCTCTCTCTCTCTCTCTCTCTCTCTCTCTCTCCTCATTTTCTCTGTCAATTTTTTGGCCAGTGGCAGTAGGGTTGAACTTTATCAGTTCAACAATGAAAGAGAGGTGGAAACGAGAGGAGAAAGAAAGAGGAGGGGAGGGGAAGGGAGGAGAGAGAGAGAGAGCGTGAGCAGAGTGATAGGTCAATTCTACAACAATTGGATCTTTGATCATCGCCGAACCATTAGTATGAGGGGAAATGAAGGGCAGGTGAAAAAGGGAGAAAGAGGGAGGAGATGGTCTAAAAACAGGAGCAAAATGGTTAGTTCTCGTGCTTTGTTAACGACAAGGGAGGTCTATGCTATTTCTAAAAATATAGGGGTGGTTGGTTCTTTTTTGCTAAACCTCAAGGGTGTTGCATGAAATTTGTTGTATTTTTCATTTTATCATTTTTTGTCATGTCATTGTAATATCATCATTGTGCGACACTCATACTTTACACATATTTCTATAAATTGACTAAAAATTAAAATTAATGTAAATCTAGAATTTTTGTAATCAAGCTTACATAGTAAGATAAAGGCTTAGTATGTTTTTATTTTTGTGCTTTACTACCCAACATTTCATGCCATACACAAAACTAGGTTTATAACTGTGCTATAAAATTCTTTTTAGTTTAACAAAATTTTACTAAAATATAAAACACTGGACTTATTCTTCATATTAATTATTCTTATTCTATCTTACTAAGAAGCATCCTCATTAATCATCTATATTTTTTTTTGAATGATTAATCTTATATCTGAAGTGAATCTTTTTTGGAATGATATGACATGTAACTGGTAGGATTCCCGATAGAAATCCAAACAACAATCAAGTATTAGTAACTATCAACTTTCCAGCCAAGAACAAAAACACCCAGGGCATTCAAGAGGCCCTCTCTCTCCCTAATTCCTTACAGAAAAAAACAGCATATCCTCCTCTCTACCCCCCACACCCCATACATATTCCTCCCTCTACCCCTTAACCGAATTCTGTTATGCCATAGCTGGGTTGTTACACCAGCGATTCCCCATTCTATCCCTTACGCACATGGCTGATTGTTATGCCAGCCAACTTATTTACACCTCTGCCCTTGATCGCTGCCCTTTAGACCTTCTTTGATAAGTCAAGTGAATCGGGGGCCTATCATTACTCCCTCCCCCAACTTTCACCTTGTCCTCAAGGTGGAAAGATGGAAATTGCTGCTGAATCACTAAGTAGGGCTCCCAAGTGGCTTCCATTGGTGGAAGGCCCTTCCATTGGATCAACACTTCTGCTCCTTTCATGTTCTTGCCAACACTCGACCGCACTCCTAGCACTGCTGAAGGTTCCACCACCATTTCCAGGTCTTCATTAAGCTGTGGGGCAGCTCTGTAGTAGCCCTCACTGCACCCTTAGCCTCCCGTAGTTGGGACACATGAAATGTAGGGTGGATTTGACAATGTGGTGGCAATTTCAGTTTGTAAGCTACCGGACCTACCTCTTTTTCAATCTCAAACGGGCCATAATAACGAGCAGCTAGCTTCTCATTTGCACGAGCAGCCAAAGACCTTCGTTGGTACGGTCTTAGTTTCAAATAAACCAAGTCTCCTACCTGGAACTTCACTTCTCTTCTTCCCTTATCTACTCTCTTCTTCATTACTGCCTGTGCCCTCAATAGTTGTGCCTTCAGTTCATCTAGGATCTCATCCCTTTCAATCATCTGCTACTCCATCATCGAGGCAGGAGTAGTTCCCTTCTCAAACCGTACTAAGGGAGGCGGTTCCCTCCCATACACCACTTGAAAAGGAGTTAACTTGACAGCTGTGTGATAGGAGATATTGTACCATAATTCATCTCAAGGTAACCAAGTGAACCATGCCTTTGGTTTGGAGGAAGCAAAACATCTTAAGTAGGTCTCCAAAGTCCGGTTGAGTACCTCGGTTTTCCCATCCATTTGTGGATGATAAGCTATACTTCTTTTGAGTTTGGTGCCCTGTAGCCGAAAAATCTCCTCCCAAAATCTGCTCATAAAAATTTTATCTCTATCCAACACAATGGACCTAGGAACTCCATGGAGCCTCACCACTTCTTTGATAAAAGTTCCAACCACATCCCCAACTGTAAATGGATGTTTGAGGCCAATAAAATGTCCATACTTGCTAAGTCGATCCACCACAACCAAGATCGAATCCACCTTGTTCGATTTTGGGAGCCCTTCAATAAAGTCCATGGCAATGTCGTCCAAAATCTGGTTAGGGATTGGTACTGGCTGTAACAATCCCCCCAGTGACAAGATTATATATTTGTTTTGTTAACAAGTCGTACACTCACTTACATACCGATGCACATCCTTCTTCATACCCGGCCAATAGACATTCGCCGACACCCTTTTGTAAGTTTTTAAAAACCCCGAATGACCTTCCTGGAGTATCAATGGAATTAGTGCAGATCCCTTAGGTAAGTAAAGTCGTCCTTTGTAGACGAGATGCTTGTCCACCAACTGAAAATTAGGATGGGAGGAGAGGTCAGCTCGTAACTCCTGGATCAATTTTGCAACCCTGGATCAGCATTTACCTCACTTACCACCTGCTCCAATTGGACCACCCTAGGCACTGTCAAAGCCATCAAAGTTGTTGTGTGACAAATTCTGGACAGCCCATCAGTCGCCTTATTCTCCATCACAGCCCGATAATGTATCTCAAATTGGTATCCCATCAACTTTACTATCCATTTCAAATATTCAGGACTTACCTCCCGCTGCTCCATCAAGTACTTGAGGCTTTTTTGATCCGCCCTAATCAAAAAATTTCTGCCTAACAAGTAGTGCCTCCACTTTTGCACCGCAAACACTATGGCCATGAGTTCTCTTTCATAAATTGATTCCTTCCTCCCCAACTAACTGAACCCTTGGCTGAAATAAGCAATTGGCCTCTGTTCTTGCATCAAAACAGCCCCCATTCCATGCCCCGATGCATCAGCTTCAATGATAAAGGGCTTCTCAAAATCGGGCAAGGCTAGAACGAGTAAGGATACCATTTTAGCCTTGAGTTGTTGGAAGGCCTCTTCAGCAACCACATACCAAAAGAAGTAGTTCTTTTTCAATCGATCCGTTAGAGGCTGAGCCAGCTTATCATAGTCTCTCACGAAGTGTCTATAGTACCCCATAAGCCTAAGAAATCCCCTCAATTCCTTTACCGTTGTTGGAGTAGGCCAATCTATCATCGCTTACACCTTGTTACTATCAGCTGAAACTCCCAAATAGGAAATAACATGGCCCAAATACTCAATTTCCAGCTGCCCAAACACACACTTCTTGTTGTTGGCCACCAGTTGGTTGTCCGCTAACACCTTTAACACACATCTTAGGTGTTGTTCATGCTGTTCCAAACTGCTGCTATACACCAAGATATTATCGAAAAACACCAACACAAAACGTCCCAAATAATTTCTGAAAATTTCATTCATCAACGCTTGGAATGTAGTCGGGGCGTTCATCAATCCAAAAGGCATCACTAGGAACTCGTAATGCCCCTCATGAGTCCTAAATGCTGTCTTTGGAACATCCTCGGGCCTAACCCGAATCTGGTGGTAACCAGATTTTAAGTCAAGTTTGGAAAAAACCCGAGCACCATGCAACTCATCAAGCAACTCATCTATCACTGGAATGGGAAATTTGTTTGGAACCGTTACCTTGTTCAAGGCCCTATAATCGACACAAAAACGCCACCCTCCATCCTTCTTCTTAACCAATAACACTAGGGTGGAAAATGGACTGGAGCTGGGTTGGATGATTCCCGCGGCCAACATTTCACCCACTAACTTCTCAATCTCATTCTTTTATAAATAAGGATAACGGTAGGGTCTTACACTCACCGGTGAGGATCCTGGAATTAGGTTTATGGCATGGTCCCTTTCCCTACTAGGTGGCAGCCCCTCCACAGCAGTAAACACCCTTCCATATTCAGCCAATGCCCCTTTCAGCAATTCTGGAACTGCTCTCTGATCTTCTTCAATTTCAACCACCATTGTCCCCAATTCCAACAACATCCCTTCCCCCTTCTCCTTAAATGCTTTTACCATAGCTTTTAAAGATACCAATGTCTTGCTCAAGCTAGGACCCCCCTGCAAGGTTACAGCCATGCCCCCTACTTGAAACTTCATGGTGAGAGTTTTCCAATCCACATTCATCTTTCCCACCATTGCTAGCCATCTCATTCCCAGAATAACATCCGAGCTTCCCAACTCCAAGGGCAAGAAATCTTCCACAATCTACAAATTTTGGAGCTGAAACTTCACTCCTTTGCAAATTCCAGCCCCTTAAACTGCCACTCCCGTACCCAAAATCACACCGTACCCTATTGTTTCCTCCCTGATTAGCCCCAACAGCTGCACCAACTCCACAGAAATAAAGTTATGGGTTGCTCCTCCATCAATAAGGACCACAACCGGTTGCTGCTCTATCTCCCCTTTTATCTTCATTGTTTGGGGTGCTATCAAACCTACCACAGAATTTATGGACAGCTCAATGGCCTCACCCCCTTGGGCTGGTACCCCCACTGCCTCTCAATCTCGGCTGATGCACTGGTTGTCGTCTTCTTCTTCTACCCACTGTTCCTCCTCCTCTACTTCTTCATCATATATCATCATCACTTGCAGCTCTTTATTCTTACACTTGTGGCCTATCATATACTTATCATCACACCTAAAACATAAGCCCTTATCTCGGTTGGACTTCCATTCGGCCTCACTAAGCCATTTCCAAGGCTGATTACTCACCCTCCCACTGTTTTGTGGATGAAATGGATAGGGGGAGTTCGCTGCCAAAGATTTAGAAACTGGTTGCACATGGGGCTGAGGACCCCCACGTTGGTAATTTGGACTAGCGAATGAAACGAACGGACCTCTATTCGAAGTCGATCCAGCTGCATTTCCCCGAAGCACAAGGTTCCTCTCTTCTATTCGTTGCGCCAGGTCCATCATCTGCTCCAAACTCCTTGGCCTCAACACCCTCAACTCAGCCTTGATCTCCGAACGGAGACCGTTGATGAAGTGCCCTTCTAGCACAGCTTCTAGCAAATTTTCCAAAGGCGATGAAGAAGATTTTCCAGAGGCAATGCCAACTCCTCAAAACTATAACGGTAATCCAAGACAGTCCATCTCTGCCGAAGAGCTAAAAACAATTCTTCTACCGACCCTTGTTGAGTGGGTCGGAATCGGCTTCGCAACATTAACTTGAAATCCTCCCAAGTCCTCATTCTCCGCCGCTTTTCTTCCCACTGGAACCACGAGAGGGCTGCCCCTCCAGACAAACAGCTGCTATATCCACCTTCTCCAAATCCGACATCCCATTCACCGAAAAATACCTCTCGGCCATGAAGATCCAGCCATCTGGATTTCCTCCATCAAAAAGCGGCATCTCCAGCTGGCGACCGCGAGGTTCAGGTCGCCAACCTCCCTCGAGGTTATCTGCTTCAGCTCGCCTCACCCCAACCTCTGGTGTCGCTTCAAAATCCTGAGCGAATTCCTGCGGCTGACTTCCCAATTTCTCCTTGTTCTTCCTCTCCCTCTCCTGCTCTTCCCATCTCGTTCTCATCCAAGCGAATTGCTCCAGCAAGTCCGCTACATTCTTCTCCACCGATTCAACACTCCGTTGCATGCCTTTCATCCTCCCTTCCAAGTCACCCACTTGATCGGTCAGGTTCACCATTAGGATCGGAGATGCTCTGATACCAAAATGGTAGGATTCCCGATAAAAATCCAAACAACAATCAAATATTAGTAACTATCAACTTTCCAACCAAGAACAAAAACACCCAGGGCATTCAAGAGGCCCTCTCTCTCCCTAATTCCTTACAGAAAAAAACAGCATATCCTCCTCTCTACCCCCCACACCCCATACATATTCCTCCCTCTACCCCTTAACCGAATTCTGTTATGCCATAGCTGGGTTGTTACACCAGCGATTTCCCATTCCATCCCTTACGCACATGGCTGGTTGTTATGCCAGCCAACTTATTTACACCTCTGCCCTTGATCGCTGCCCCTTAGACCTTCTTTGATAAGTCACGTGAATCAGGGGCCTATCAGTAACTTTAAAGGCTAGATATGTTGTTGTTGTTGTTTATGACATGTAACTTTAAGTCTCACTGTAACTTCACCCATCCTTGTATTTTAAAGGTCCGTTTGATTTTTTTATCAATTTAATGTGCTCATTTTTAAGCTTAAGTTTTCAAATTTTTGTTTTCAGTTAGAAAAATGAAAACTAAATTTCATTATTTTTTCTATCCCCTTAAAAGAATTAAAAACAAAAAACTCATAATGTCATTTGATAAATCATAATTACTTTGTCTTGTATTTCTGTTAATGTTGTTTTTTCATAAATGTTATTGTTTTAACTAAATTTTTGTAATTATTTGTGAAAATACATGTTTTAGAAGCCATGTCACTGCCCACTTGTTCATGCAGCTCACAAAGAGGCGACAAACCATGCACATATTCAATATTTCAACTTTTGTACAATCAAGAACATAGAATTTTTTAGAGGGAAATTTTTTCAGTGTAACTGTTTTGGAAAGGGGAGGGAAGGTGTGCAATTGTTTAAATAATGACAGAATAAAAAAATAAAACATCCCAACAGCACATAGCTGCATCTGTAGTTGATATATCTGTAAACTCGCAGGAATAACAGAGTTCACTCAGATATATGACTAGCCTTCAACACTCAACACTGGGAAGTCATAGGCCATGAAACTTAGATTATTATTATTTGAATGGATCAGTTAATTAGTATCTTAGATTACTATTATTTGAACGGATCAGTTAATCAGTAAGTTATGATTGTTAGCAAGAGAAAAGGAAGGGAAAGATTTTATTTTATTGCATTACTGAAAACTTCCCCAGTCTACTATTCACAGCAGGAACTGTTAGGACAAGGAAAATAACAATAACATTGTGATTTTCCAGTTCCTACCTGGTTAAGATCACTCTTTATAAACCTCACCACCAGATGTGATTTCTGCAACGCCAACAGCTGCAGCAGTCTCAGACTGGCTGTCTCTGCCGGCTGCCTCAGCTGACTCAATGGTGGATGATTCATCAGTCACCAGTGATGTCTTCTTAATGGTCCCAACCTTAACATACTTGGTCATGAACTTGTGTTCCCAGTCCTGCAATGCCTCAAGTTCAGATGGACCTAGACCAGAGATATTACCAGTTAGATCTTTCTCGTCAAACGACATCTTTGCTAGAGCTCTGCTAGCATCATTTCCAGCAAACAGAGCATAAGGGCCACCAGGTCCATACAACTTCCTGCAATAACAGTTTAGCACAGAATCAATCCCATATCTAGCTCCAGTATTGATCAAAGAAAACATCTTGCAAGTCAAGAGAGCTTAAAATATAAACAAAGTTTAAGCTAAACAATAATCAGATGCAATGTATAGAACACTGATATATCTTTTAATATCATTATCTTTTTATTTACTGCATACAAAATCCTTTCTGTAATTGGAGAAAGAAATAATTATCTATGGCTAATCAGTCACCATTTTGGGTTGTTAAGGTGGTTCTTTTCTGTTTCAATGACAAAAACTCTCCTTGCATATATATATATATATATATATATATTTGATCCAAGACTCTTTAATCTTTTCCAACATCCACACAAGAGGACAGGTAACATTTTCCATTCTCTAGTTTTCTTGTCTCAACAAGTTTCCCAAATGGACTGCAAAAATCTATAAGCCTTTTCAGAACTAACAAGAGCAGGAGATGTGTCAACAAGATACCAAGCAGGAAATAAAGATAATGAATCAATAGTTGAACGAAGAGATGGTTAGACTTGTCTTTGAACCCCAGAACCACTTCTATCACCCACATACAACCCACCAACTAATTCCTGATCTTAAACACAGCCTTCATAATTCATCAAACAATTCCATACCTCTTAAGATTAAACACTTCAAATTTGCAAGGTAAAAAAGCTTAAGTACAAAGAAATATACTCACCACAAAAAGTTCAAGAAACCAAGACATTGAACAACTAAAAGAAAAACAGAAGTCTATGGGTATAGCAGCACTGGAAGACATCATAGACCTATTTTATGATAAGTCAATTTTCTTATTCCAGCTGACATAACAATTTATTTTTTTCACATAAAAATGGTCTCAAAGAAGAAAAGAAAGAAGAATTGGGGCTAGGACTTTTTATCTTTTTTTTTCTATTCTGTCCTCCACCTTTTGAACAAGAAGAAAGGTTAGCTTGCCCTTTCTTCTCCTTTCTCCACTTCAATTACCCAACAAGAAGAAAGGAGGGAAGGCCACATAGCACTGACGGAGCTAAAAAAAGATCTCATTGGCAAAAGGAAAGTGGGCCCACCAGTGTCAATTGTTGCCTAGAAGGGAGTTCCATGGCCTCTCATCTGCTGAGTAACCCTGCTGCTTTCTTTCTTTTATTTTCTCTCCCGACTAGCATTCCTTCTGTTCTAGATTTTTTTCTAAAATAACATTATTAATTTTAATTCAGCTTCGAAAGATAATTTTTCGAAGACAGCAGCACGTCTCTCCTTGGCCAAAACTCGCTGGTTCAACCAGCACGTCTTAAGCTAAGCACTATACTGTACTCCCCAACACTTGGCAAAAAATTGGCAAGTGCTGGCTAAGAATCCTTTGTTCAACCAATGGGTCTTGCACGGCTAGCATCATGCTAGTTTGGGAAAAAAAAAACTATGTTCCAGTGTTAAATAAAAAAAAATAAAAATAAAAACTTTTTTTCTATTCTTGTCTCTCCAAGGTCCCAACAAACCATATTTCTTTTTCTGTTTAGCGTTAGAATTAAATACCTCTTCTAGAAGGTTTGTTTCTAGAAGGGGCAGCTGGCCAAAATTAATTAGTTTCGGTCAGTTGGGCAGTTAGTTAATATCTTGTAATCCTCACCCCTATATCTTATAAATAAGGGTCATGGGATAGGAGATGTAGCAGAGAGTTTAGCGCACCTATTCTCGGAAAGGTTAGTTTCCGGGTTTTCTGTCTTGTATGTGGGATTGAGTGCGAGTGATAGAGAGTGGCTGGTTTATAGCTTGTATTCTCTAGGATCCTTATAGCTTTCAGTGTATATGGGCGGGAGGGGATTCAGTTCTCGTTGTAATCATCCCTTGGATGTTTCAAGATAGTGGATTAGATTGGTGCCTAGCAGCCTGGATGTAGGTCTTGTTTTCAAGACTGAACCAGGATAAATCTTTGCTTGTTTCTTGTTGTGTGTGTCTGTTTGTGTTATATTCGTGTGTGTTTCTGCTATCGGTGTGTTCTTGGGTTTGATAGTGAGCTAGTTGAGTTGAGAAATTAGGTGGAGTGCTGTCAGTTACTCTAACAAACTAAACAGGACCTCGGCTTTTTCAGAGAAAGGAGAATGACAGTTGGCCTGAAAATCTCATCCGAATAGCTGGCCTCAGTAGACAAAATATCACTTTTGTGTTTCTTGTCTTCTGCTCTTCCTCTTCAACTTCTCCACTATCTGCATCTTCTTCCTCAGACACAAAGCCTCAAGCCAACTTCTCCATCTGCTCCTTCCTCTTTTTCATTCTCTCCACCTTTGAACCAACCACCTCCCAAATTAGCAGACACCTCTTGTCGACAAGGTAGTCAAGGATGAAAGGCACCCCCATAAGGCGCTGTGAACCTTATATTCCCGAGGCACTAGGCACTAAAAAAGCACTTGCAGCTCTCCTGACTAAAGCAAGGCAATAAATTTACAAATAATAATAATAATAATATATTTAATATGAAAAATATAATCGAACAATATAATATATAACATTAACACGCACAACATATATAAGTTACACAACCAATGCTAAATGCTTATAGGAAAGCAAACAATCGTACAATATAATGCAAATATCAACACAATACTTAATATAAAGTTAAATAATATATAGTAATAACACATAAAAATTATCATATATAAAGTTAATAAGTTACATTAGCACAGGCTTGCAATTGTAGCGCACATATATATCCTTTCTTGCAAGCATTAACTGAGTATTGACTAAAAGTCGAAAACAAAATATACATGGTATAACAAAACAGTGATGGTTGAGCATCAATGAGCAGACTGAACAGTTAAAACACTGAGTAACAGCACAACAGTGACTAAGAAGAAACATCAATGGCATACAACATATGGGGGAGCCAGGTGTGTTTGCTTTTCTTGTTTTGTCTTTCAATTTTCCTCTGCATTTTCCTCTTCCTATTACACTGAGAGACCTTTCCCATGCCTTCTGCAGACAACCCTTCACTTTCCTTCAATTTTTCTTTTGATTTTGATTTGTTACAACCCAGGCAAGTGCTCAGGGCGCTTGACGTCTCAGCAGAGGCGGTTGGCTAGGCAGCGCCTGGGTGAAGGTGCCTCACCTAGCTGTAGGCGAGGTCCTTCCCTGGCACCTTGCGTCAGCTGAGTGCCTAGATGAGCCAGCCGCTTGCCTTTGACTACATTGCTCGTCAAATCCACCATTTCCATCCAACCCAACCAACAGAAGTTGCTTGCTCAAACCTTTGCAAGAAGGAATCTCTAAATCTTGTTTGACAACCCAAAAACACATTTGAATATCTTCTTCATCTGTTCACTTCCACCAATTAAAACCCAAAAACAGACTCTGTTATTAAAATATTCAAAGTTTGTTAAATTACATAGATCCATCTCTTTCTATCATTTGTGTAAATACATTAATAAAACTGTATTTGCAGATTAAAGTTCATTTTTGTTTTGAATACAGTGCAGTTTCACGCCAAAGGTGAAATTTCCCAGAAAATCTTGTATTCTTAGCTGCTCTCGAATGTGGCATAGAAAACTAGCAAGGATATCGAGGCAAATCGGCAAGTTAGAGAAGGTTCTGAGGGAGCAAGAGTCTGGGAAGATTAAACAATTCCGATATGTTGATTATGCAATTCATCTACTGTTTAATTAAAAAATGAAAAAAAGAAATAAATCAGCTCTTGAGATGGTCAAGAACTCCTGAAATTCACAAGCCATAGCCGAATAGCCAAAATACGGACCAAACCACCAAAAATCAACAAACCCTAGAAGCCAAAACACTAATAAAAAGATGAAAAGTACACTATACCTTTCCTGCGAGACATCATAGATCTGACCCTTGATGGCCACGAGCAGAGGCTTCTTCGGGTCGGACCCGTTGTAGGCCTTTAGTTCCGGTCCGGTGATGTCGCCGACCAGCAAAGGAGGAAAAAGCGGAAGAGGCAGAAACGGAAGTTTCCCGGAACCGATAGATGACGCAAACACTCGAACGAGGAAGCAGATCGTGGCAAGACCGATTGCATACCCTGTGAAGATGATAGCCAAGAGTACAATCGGATAGCGATAACAGCCAGAAATGGCTTCCTTGGCAGTCTCCCACATCTTCCTTGGCGCCGTCATGATCTTCTGCGAGACTACGACCGACAACTTCGATGGCAGCGAGAGTGACGAGCGAGAGTGACCTCTATAGTGTAAGGTCACATGTCCATCGGGAAATTTGGAAAAATAGGACTCTCGGTAACACTTTGCAAAAATAAGACACTTTAAAGTCTTTGCAGAATTACTCATTTTTTAATACGGTATTAGATAAAAAAACTCTTATTTTTTAATTAACTCTCTCTTGATTTTTTTTTCTTTTTTAATAGATCTTTCTTTTTTTCTCTATTACTTTATATATAAAGTACATATATATAGCCCCGTGAACATAACCTAACGGTTGGAATTGTACACGCGTTGATCCCAAAAAACCTTAAATTTAGCCTCTATATAGCCAGTGAAGATCCCAGGTTCGAATTCCACCGCTAGATTTCGTGATTTAACTCCCTATAAAAATCTTGGGGTTTCGTGATTTAACTCCTTACAAAAATCTTGAGACTGAGTTACGGGGGCCCCAAGACGAGAAATTTTACCTTTTAGTCCCAAAGTACATATATATATATATTCACCTTTTTTTTTTATCACTCTCTATAACCTAAGTATATATGTATATATTATTTACGTTCAACGATTGAGTTCAAGAGATGTGAGTCTCTCTTCATTATGTATATATATATTATACATATATTGTGTGTTTTTGCGTTGATGGGAGAAGAGAAGAAACAGATATCGATTAATTGAGATCCATACCAGATATCGATAACATATATCTTGTTTTTTACCAAAATAATCAAATTAAACATAATTAATTAAATTTGTTCTATATAAATAGTACCTTAATAACCATTCCATTCACAATTATTGTTCCATTTGATTCTCATTTACATAATATTAGTCTTCAAACCAAATAAAAAATTCAAACTTTTAAAATACCCATATTAAATTGAACCGAAGATAAAAAAAAAAAAAAGAATCAAATTCATTAATGTTAATTCAATTTAAATTCAAAAATTTTAATATTTTAACAGATATCTATTAACTATTAATCGATATTTGTAACATGTCTATTCTGCTTTTAACGTTTATGGAAATGGCAAATTCGATATTATGATCTAAAATAGTAAAATGACACTTAAACCCCTTTTGTTTAAATTATTTACACAGACACCTCATATAATCTAAAACAAAAAACTTTAAAAAAATCTTATAATTTACTTTTTCTACTTAATACCCTCTTTATAAAGTCTTTAATATAATATTCAAACAAAAAATATAAATTACAAATAATTTCAATAAAAATAATTTAAATCACAAGAGTTTTATTTCAATGACTAAAATCACAACAAAAAAAAAAATCTCACATAATTTATGAAATGAAGTTCTTTGAATCATGTTTTAATTTTTATTTTATAATTTATCGTCACAATTCTCTTAATTATAATAATTTGTAATGGTTAAAGTTAGAAATAAATAAATTCTTAATCAAGTAAGTGGTCAATATTATATTCTTTGAGCCAAATAACTTTGTTTGTACCATTAAAAATGCTTTTAATCTCTCATAGGTCTAATAACTTTATATCAACTAGTGTATCACCTGTCTGATGCACGGATATCGTAAGAAATAAAATAATCATTAAAGTGAAAGTTACATAATTTAGTAATTATAAAAAATGAACATCAAAATAAAGAAGTAGAAAATAAACAAAATAATCATATTGCAATCATGAGAAATGAACAAACATACAACAAAATCAGTTATTCAATTATTTCGGAATATATATGCCTCTTTTTGTCTGATCTTTATTTATTTTTTGACATTTTTTATACTTTTATTATAGTCTTTCTACTAACACATATGTATGTTTTTAACAAAATATTATATCTAACGTCTATAGTATTCGTGACTTGTTAGAGTGAGGTTAACGTCTACCATTTTTAATACACTATTTTCACTTTGATGCACGAAACACTAAAAATGTGGCATGTCTTATTCTAAACTTTCAGTAGCAAGATAGTTGATTACTTAGTATAAATAGTGATTTCTCGATCCGTTTTATTAATTATTTGATTGAAGATGTTTCTCGTTCGTTATGATTTCAATATTGTGTGTTATTAAATTATAACTCAATTATGATAAATTCTTGTGCAATACGCTGAAAGAATAATTTATGCAGTGAAAAAAATAAAAGAATGCATGTAAGAATATACTTATGAACGTTAAACATCCACTATAAATTAGTAGACTAAAAAAAATATACAAATAAATATAAGTGAAATAACATAAAAAATGAGCAAATACATAAGTGTGAATAAGTAAAAAAAAAAAGAAAAAAACCTAAATAATAAAAGAAAACAAAAAACATATAGATCAAACAAATTGCCTAGATATAAATCCAACAACAACCAAAATGAAACCAATCAGATAAATTTTGTTCAATTATTCTCGTTCTTGATCATTGATCGAATCTTCTTGATTGTATTAGTCAACAAATCGCCAAGGAGAGCCCTTTTGGCAAAACACCCTTTATAATTTTTTAATGTATCTATAACTCACTACCTGACTTCAACGACGTAGTAACATCATCATTAGATGAAGAAATCTAAAATATAATGTCATTAATTAGTACTTACGTCATACATATTAGAAACCCCCAAACTTATTTTATAAATATAAATATTAAATTCTAAAAATTGATGAAGCACATTTTTCTTCTCAATTTCAGTCTTTTCAATATTTCAATAAAGATCAGACTCTTACCGTTGAGAAATGTGAGTATAACACGTTAAAATATGTTTTAGCACGTAATCATTCTAAACACATTACAAATCTTAAACATTATACTAACCTGACTTGCTTTTAGCATACACGTGTACTTAGAGATCAAATTAAGGTTAATTGCCAACTTTATCACACTAAAAACTTCACTATGTTTGCAAATAAAGTTAAAAAATAAAATTATAACATTTAAAATTATAAAAATAAATTTAAATTAATTAAGCTATATATAAAATAAAGATAATTTAAATAATCAACTAATTATATAAATGATAATAATCAAATTTTCAAAGTTGATTATCCATATATGACTTCACATATTCCTCCAATCAATCAATTACCACATTTAAGATAAATCACATTTTTAAGAAAAAAATAATGTTAAAAAATAAAATTATAATGTTTAGTTATATATAAAATTATAAAAAAATAAATTTAAATTAATTATATATCAAATAAAAATAATTTAAATAATTAATTAATTATATAAATGATAATAATCAAAATTTCAAAATTGATTATCTATACATGACTTCACATATTCCTTTTGACAATCAATTATCACATTCAAAACATGACAAATTTTTAAAAAATTAACAAAAAAAGTTAAAAAATTAAAATTATAACATTTAAGTTATATATAAAATTATAGCATTTAAAATTATAAAAAAATAAATTTAAATTAATAAAATTATATATATAATAAAAATAATTTAAATAATCAATTAATTATATAAATTATAATAATCAAAATTTCAAAATTGATTATCTATATATGATTTTACATCTTCTTTCTGATAATTAATTACCACATTCAAGATAAGTCAAAATTTGTAGAAAGTAAAAAAAAAAAAAAAACTATTAACTGAAAAACTTAGGCTGCGTTTTCTTTACTGTTTTCAATTCATTTTTTATTTTCGATTTTCTAAAATAATGAAAACGTGTTCTTTTTACTATTTTTAAAAATGAATTTTTGAAAATAAAAAAAAATTATAAAGAAAACTCAAAAGAACAAAAAGTTGTTTTGAGTTCATCCAAAATAAACTCAAAACTCAAAATACATTTATTTATTTATTCATATTTTATTATTATAATGAGAAAAAATATTACAAAATTCATTAACTTTAAAATGTATATATATTTTTAATAATATATTAATATTAAATATTTTCAATTTACTGAATAATCAAATTTATTGAATAAAATATTATTAAAAAATTATTTTCAAAATTTTAAAGAGAACCCGTTTTCTAATTTTCTATTTTGAGAAATAATTTTTTAAAATGACAAAGAGAACATGTTTTGAATTTTCTAAAAATAGACTATCAAAACAAAAACTAAAAATTAATTCAAAAAAATTAAGCTGTTACACAAAATCTGTTTACATTGACATAACTTTACATATTGATTATCCATACATGAGTAAAATTTTAAAGAAAATAATAAAAAAAAATTAAAAAATAAAATTATAATATTTAAGCTATATATAAAATTATAACATTTAAAATTATAAAAAATATATATTTAAATTAATTAAACTATATATATAAAAATAAAGATAATTTAAATAATCAATTAATTATATAAATAATAATAATCAAAATTTTAAAATTAATTATCCATATGTGACTTCACATATTCCTCCAGCCAATAATAAAAATATAAAACATAATAAAGTTTTTAAAATAAATATGACAACATATGATAAATATAAATAGCCTATATAAAATATTTTTTATTTAAAATTATAAAAAAAATAAATTTAAATTAATTAAACAATATATATAAAAAAATAAACATAATTTAAATAATCAATTAATTATATAAATTATAATAATCAAAATTTTAAAATTAATTATCCATATATGACTTTACATATTTTTTCTGTTGATAATAAAAATATAAAACATAATAAATTTTTAAAAAGAAATATGAGAACTTATGATAAATATAAATAACCTATACAAAATATTAATTTTGTCAAAATAATTTAAACGACTTATTTAAAAAATTAAATTTAAATTAATTAACTAACATATATAAAATTGAGATAATTTAAATAATTAATTAATTATATAAATTATAATAATTAGAATTTCAAAATTAATTATCTATACGTGATTTCACATTTTCTCCACATTTAAGATAGGTTAAAATTTTTTGAAAGTAACAACAAAAATAAAGTTAAAAAATAACTATTAACTGGAAAATTTAATACTATGACGACTTCCAAAACATTAAATTGTTATACAAAATATGTTCACATTAACAAATCAGAAACACGATTAAAATTAATTGATTGAAAATCAAAAACACGGTTAAACTAATTAAATAAATGATAATAATCAATAAAGTTAAATGACTTATTTAAAATAATCCAATTTTGCCTAAATAATTAATTTAACATAACCTACCAACTAATTATTTTTTAAAATTAAATAATAACATAAACATATATATGATTTGTACTTTTTTTGCATGATTTTGAAACTAATTAATGGTTTTAGAGTTTTGAATGGTGGCTTTATCAAGAGAGAATGAGAGATAATTATGAGAAATAAAATAAAAAAATTAAATTTATTTTTTTAAAAAAATTACTTGGCACCCGATGATATTACTTGATATCTCAAAATTTCTCTCTATTTAAAAAAAATTCATTTTTCTGTAATTTATTTTAATTAAAATTTTATATTAATATTTAATAATTAATAATATGGATTATATATTATCTCTTCATATACCATATTTACACATTCTCCAACCACTTTTCAGCTAAAAAAAATTATGTACAAGTTCCAAGAACTATACGTTTTTCATAAGTCTAGGCTTAAATAATGATCTACAAAAATTCTATTTCGGGAAAGAAAAAAATAAATAAAAAATAATAAAATATTAAAATAGAAACTGTAAGTCTGTAAATGGGCGGGAAAAGAATTTGGCAGCTATTTTGTTATAATATATATATATATATATATAGATTCTGCACGTTTGAAGATATGCAGCGGTTATAACAATTGCACATTTGAAGATAGCTTTAATAACTTAGATGATTTGCAATTACTCCCTTAACCTTCAATCAACGACGACAAAGTTGGGATGATTGTCTTTGCGTGATTTTTGATATTCATGTTCTTGATTACATTAGAGAAAATAAATCGTAAGTATGAGGTTTCGTCTTACTATACAAAGTGATAATCGAATTCACAATTCATCGGGCTGACACCTAGGGATGCAAATGAGCCAAGCTGTTCGGGCTTAGTTCGATAAAAGTTCGTTTGTTAAGATAAACAAGTCGAGTTTGAGCCTAAATTTGAAACTCGATTTGTTAATAAGTTGAGCTTGAGCTAAGCAAAATTCGACTCAATAGGCTTGTGAGCTGGCTCAATTATAGGCTCACGACCCTGCTCGAATAGCACCTCACAAGTAGGGGTGAGCATAACTTCGGTTAAATCGAAGTAACTGAACCGAATCGACAAGTTTGGTCAGTTTGGTTCGATTATTTTTTTTTCAAAATTTCAATTCGGTTATTTTTTTTGGAAAGTTCGTTTTTTAGTGTTTGGTTCGGGTTTTTGCTTGAAATAATAAAAATAACCGAACCGAACTTACAAAAACGACACAGTTTTGGGTTTACAAAACAAAGTGAAAATATCCCCACCCAAGTCAAATAGAAGTCACACAGAGGCAGAGGAGAAAATACCCAGAAGGCGAAGGATCGAATCGATCCTTCTGTTCACTCTGTTTTCTCCCTTCTATCTTATCCGACGCACTGGCACGGCGGCACCATCACCCCTTCCGATGCCGATGTCGACGCCACGACACCCGAGGCAGCGACTTTCACTCACATAGAACTTGAAGGTTAGACCGAGATGGACACAAGATGCCAAGAGAGACCCTTTGAGTCTGTCGCCTCCACCTTCAACACCTTTCCCTTTGCCATCAGCAGTCGGCCACCCCTCGCCTTTTCCTTCGCTGATCGTCGTCCCCTTCATCAAACCCAAACCGACGCCTTTCCCTTCGCTGATCGCATGAGGCTTCATCTCTTTGTTTCTTTTCTTCATTGTGCTTGGACGATCGACCCATATCAAGTACCAATGATGACCGACCATCAAACAGAGGTTAGTATTGACGCTAGGTTAGGGTTTTAATTTTTCAATTTTTTTAACTCAGTGAGGTTAGTTTATTGATATTTCTTCCTTTGCGGGGTTTTTCGTTTGTATTTTCTTCTTTTGCACAAATTGATTTGTATTTCTCTCAATCTCTAAATGGTTTTGCATTTTTTTGTATCAATAGATGTTCTTCTTGTATTTCATTTCTGCAAATCAATTTGTTTTTTAACTGATTTTGCCTAATCAATTATCAGTTCGGTTTCGATTAGTTAGAATTAATCGGTCGGTTCGGTTCAGTTATTACATGCGATTCAGTTCGGTTCGGTTAGTATTTTTTGGTCGGTTCGATTCAGTTATAACTGAATGCACACCCCTACTCGCGAGCTAGCTCGAATACTATCTCGCAAGATAGCTCGATTACAAGATCGCGAGTTGGTTTGATTAGAAGTTCGTGAGTTGGCTCGTGAATAAGTTTATTTATAAATATATTAATAAAATTATTTATAATTTTGAGTATACTTATTTATAAATACATTAATAAAATGATTAATAGAATGTATTAATATCATTAATAGAATGTGTTGATAAAAAAAATTTGTTGTGACTTCAAATTAATTAATTAATGTATGAGTTTAATAGTTTGATTATTATTTTATCAACACATTCTATTAATGATACTCAAAATTATTTTAGTTGAGAAACAACTGACAAATATTATTCTTGACTAATTTTTTTTTAATCAAATAAAACGTAAACATTTAAGAAATTAATCGATTATATACTTATCTTACTCACATATATGATAGAGTAACATAATTAAATAACCAAATGATTATTCGACTAAGTGGTATATTACATTGGTTTAGTAACTATAACATTTAATTTAAGTATCAAAGTAATAAATATATTTATTTAAATTCTAAATATATCAATTAATATATTTCATGTGCATAAATAAAAATAAATTAAATGTGTAATAACTAACTATTGGTAATATTCATTAAATGTGTACAAAATATAAACAAGCACTACATTTGAAAAATAAATAAAAAGTTTAAAAATCATAATATTGTTAAAGTTTTATTATTTTAAATTTTAAAAAACACAAAATTGAAACAATATCGAATGATTGTATTATATAAAAAGGAGTCTATAAACAATATATAGGGACTACATTGTTAGTCTATTTCTTTCTATAAATATGAGAACTTTCCGTTAAATTAAGATATGCCTATAATCTTAGTAAAACTATAATTTCACTCCAAACATAAGATTGACTTATGCATCAAAAGGTTTGCAAGTGATTTCATTCGTACCCTAAACTTGTTTTTCTTTTTGCAAGACTCTCGGAGAAGCCAAGAGATACTCTTTATATATATATATTTTTGTATATCGTTAGTTTAGAAAATTTATATGACAATTGTACATCTTTATATGACAATTGTATATCGCTAGTTTTGAAAATTTATTTTATTTTCAGTGTTTTGTTTTACTTTTGTTGTTTACAAATTTTGTCTCATTATTTTTTTGTGAAACTCGAGATCTACCTTGGTAATCTGTAAATATTATGAGGTTTTCGTTTAATATAATTCTTATTTATAGAAAAAATATTAATTATTTGAGGTAACAAACTAATAATGAATAATTCAATATATCAAACTAATTTATTAGATTTATAATATAATTAAAATTTTTAAAAAATATTAATTTAAATTATTTTGTTATCACTTATTACAATAAATTATTATTTAAAATATTTAATAATTATCATAATTTAAATTATTTTGATAGCTATCATAATATTAAATTATATTATTTATATAAATTAAATAATTATTAATATTATTTCTATAAATTATATATTTTTTATTTAATTATTAAATATTAAATATATATTAAAACAAAATAACAGGCGAGAATCTCCCCGCCTGTTTCACCACGGCCCAAAATCCCTAAATTGCTCGCATCTCTTTATGTCCCCAAGCCACCGTCGTTCTAGCCCCGCCATCGCCTCTCGCACGACCATCGTCGTTCCAGCTTGCCACCGCTCCAGCCCCATTCGCTGCCATTGTCGCTCCAGCCCCGCCACTGTCGTCATCGCTGTTTCTGCCTCCGTTCATCACCGTCTCCAGCTCGATCGAGTTCCGCCTCCGCCTCCGCCTTCGCCTTTGCCAAATCCGCGTCCGCCGCCTCAAAGGTATATATATATATATATTCTGTGTGTATATATGTATTCCGTGTATGTGTATATATGTAACAAGCCGAGCCCAGCTTGTTAATTCAATTAACGAATCGTGCCCGATCAGAGCTCGAGCTCGAGCCCATATTTCAGGCTCGACTCAAGCTCGAGCTCGAGCCAATGCTAAATGTTATTGAGTCGAGCCGAGTTTAGGGAAGCTCGGCTCTCATCAATGTAAAAACACACAATACATGTATAATATATATATACACAATAGAGAGAAAATGAGATAGACCCACATCTCTTGAACTCAATCGTTGAACATGAATAATATATATACATATATTTAGGTTATAGAGTGGTAAAACAAAAAAAATGGCAGGTGAATATATATATATGTACTTTATATATAGAATAATAAAGAGATAATAAAATACCTATTGAAAAAGAAGAAGGAAGAACGCAAAGAGAGTTAATTGAAAAATAGGGGTATTTTTGTCTAATACACATTCAAAGTCCTAGTTTTGCAAAGATTTTTAAAGTGTCTTATTTTTGCAAAGTGTCGTATCGAGAGTCCTATTTTTCCAAATTTCTCCATGTCCATCCTGCTTTTAACGTTTATGGAAAGGGCAAATTCGGTATTATGATCTAAAATAATAAAATGACACTTGAACCCCTCTTGTTTAAATTATTTACATAGACACCTCATATAATCTAAAAAAAAACTTTGAAAAATTCTTATAATTTACTTTTTCTACTTAATACCCTATTTATAAAGTCTTTAATACAATATTCAAACAAAAAATATAAATTACAAATACTTTCAATAAAAAAATTTAAATCACAAGAGTTTTATTTCAATGACTAAAATCACAAAAAAAAATCTCACATAATTTATTAATTGAAGTTCTTTGAATCACGTTTTAATTTTTATTTTATAATTTATCGTCACAATTCTCTTAATTATAATAATTTGTAATGGTTAAAGGTAGAAATAAATAAATTCTTAATCAAGTAAATGGTCAATATTATATTCTTTGAGCCAAATAACTTTGTTTGTACCATTAAAAATGCTTTTAATCTATCATAGGTCTAATAACTTTATATCAATTCTGCACGTTTGAAGATATGTAGCAGCAATAATAATTGCACGTTTGAAGATAAGTTTAATAACTTAGATGATTTGCAATTACTCCTTCAACCTTCTATCAACGACGATAGAGTTAAGATGATTGTCTTTGCATGATTCTTACGATTCTTGATACTCATATTATTGATTATATTGGAGAAAATAAATCGTAAGTGTGAGATTTTATTTTATTGTATATAGCGAGAAAAACTCACGATTCATTAGACGATATATCACTTGTCTAACCGCTCGACCTATGCCCTCTGAGTATGACGACAAAGTTTTTGAGCTTACAAATCATCTAATTTTCAATAGTGGCTGCCCGGAAATATTGCTGCACCCACCAATTTTCATGTAAGTGAAATATTTTGTATTTCATGTGATTTTTTAAAAAAATTATTTAGTTTGAATACTCATAAATATAGTAATAATTAAAATAATAGTAATACTTACTTTTTATTTAAATAAATTTAGTTACGGTCATAACACTTTAATTTTTTTTGAATTTATTTAATACATCAAATTCATTTGAATAATAAAAATAGAATATAGAAAAAATATTTTAATATAATCTATCAGAACTAACAATGCCAATCATTGTGATTTTATAATTGTTTGAATAGTATTAAAATTTATAGAAACGATGTACAAAAAATTTTAATTTTTTTATTTACTCATTTAAAATAATTTTAAATTTATAAATTTTTTTAAATCCTTTTAAATTTCTCGATCATTTAATAGTTTTAATGTAATTTAATAAAATTTTATTTTAACAATGGAGATAAAAAATGAAAGAGCAATAATTTTAGTAATTTTAAAGTATCTCAATGTAAAAATGACATAATATTAATTTATATTTTATTTATAATAGTTTTATGGATAATAGTCAATATTAAATACATATATTTTAAAATCACTGTGGAAAATTTGTGGATTTTTTAAAATAGTATTTGGTGTTTAATGTGATATTTTATATTTGTGACAATATTAAAAAAGAAAATTAATGGGTTGAAAGGATCATAAAAAACAATGTAGTAATCATTTTATCATTTAACAGAATTTATTTATAATCATAAAAAATTTAGCGCAACCAGCTTATTTGATCAATAAAAATAAAAATTTATTTAATTATTCAGAGTCTATTTTATATAAAGGAAATTATCAAAACGGCAGCTGGTTCTAAGTAAAGAGGTCATTGTCGAAGAAATATAATTATTCAAAATCTATTTTATATAAAGCAAATTATCAAAACGGCAGCTGGTTCTAAATAGAGAGGGCATTGTCGGAGAAAGTCGAGACACCGCAAGCTTGCCATTGCGAAGATTCTAACGTCCCTTGTTGCTACCTATCATCGTCGATTGATCATCTTTTTTATTAAACGTCACCATGAAATCCCGCCTCCCGTTGGTGAGACAATTTGGAAAGACAAACAACCTCCATCAATGGCATTGCCGTCGGACTGCCTTTACTTTTGTGAATTTGTTGCCACAATTAAAGAATTTCCAATTTTTGGTAATTGATTTGCTTGATTCCCTTTAATTTGAAAATTAAAGTTACTGATTTCTTCAATGAAATGCATGATAAATTTGTCGGAGATGATGATGGAGTAAGAAATGAAATCTAAGAAGCAATTGAGAGAAATGGGAGATAAAGGTATGATGACGAGGCTGTTAGATCATAAATTTATGTGATAGTTAAATTTAATCAATTATAATGATAGTTTAATCAATTATAATTTAATTCATAAAATCTTATAAATTCTTTTAATTTTATCCTTTCAATAATGAAAATGAAAAGTTACAGAAGGCTTATTTAATTATTTTAGGATAACTTAATGGTAACATTAAAAAGAACTTTTTTAGATTTTTCTTATTTCACGAAATTAATGCATCATCTTATTTAATCATTTAATTTTTTTAAATATTTTTGTAGTTGATAAAAAAATTTAAATTCATTTAAATATTTTTAGTCCTACATCCTTTCGATAATGAAAATGGAAAAAATTAGAGAATATTTACTTAATTTTTTTAATATAATTTAACAAATTTAAATTTAATGTGATATAAATGTTCTATATTGAGTTTCATATAAATACTCTGAAGGAACTGATAGATAGAACCGGTGTTATCTACGGAATAAGTGATATTTTATTTTTTGTTATTAAAAAGAAATTGTAAAGTTTAAATAATTTTAATTCAATGTTTTAAATGTTATTAATATAAGTAAATTCATTTAATGTATTTTTTCATTTTGTTATTTTCATTATTAAAAGAAATAAAAGTGTTCAAATAAATTTACTATAATTTGTAAAATTTTGGGCATGCAAATAGATTTATTTAATGGGTGTTCTTTAATTTTTTTTTTTTTTTGTTATTGAAAGGAAATTATAAGCTTTAAATAAATTTAATAGAATCTATAAATTTTATTAATATAAATAAATCTATTAAAAGAAAATTAAAAAATTTAAAGAAATTCAATAGGAATTGTAAATGTTATTACCATAAATAAATTCACTTAATTGATATATAAATTTGTAATTGATGTTTTATAATTTACTATAAATAAATACATAATTAAGCAAATGCAGCAAATCCAGTAAAAGGCACACACACAAACCTAAGCTAAAAAGCAAAAAGATGCAGGAACTTAACATTTGCTCTATTTCTTAGTTTTGGAACATGTAGGACTTTGTGTCTTCCTAAAAATCTCCTTTCCAGAACAATGTACTCAAAGAGGTCAAAAATGCTGTCACATACAAAAGCAGGCCCTTTAATGCTGTCTTTGAATCTAAAGTAACACAGCTTTCTGGATCAAATTCTCTTTGGAAATACCCAGTAATTAATCCATCTACTGCTTAGGGAATACATGTAAAGCTGAATATAGACACCAAGAGCAAAACCAATTGGGAACATAAAACGGGCATTGTCTATACAGCAACAACAAACATAAAACCTCACAGCTAAAAAGCATATGGCAGTTTAAAATACAACGGCAACCACCAGTCAGGGGGGATTGTCTGAAGCCAATTTGAAGATCAGTGAAACAACTATAGTTTGGTTGCTTTGCAAAAACTAAAATCACCTGTCCAAAAAGTTTATCTGCTATACTACCCGCAGATGCATTCAGAGGGCAAGTGACTTTACCTCATCCATTTTCCACAACTCTTCATACCTGTACCATCTTAATAACCCGTCATCAGCTCTGGTGCGCTGGCACATGGTGCAATTATCATCAGTACAGGTAAAGAACCGGCGCAGCCGACCAGCCTTCTTTAGAATTGACTGGTCAAGATCCTTGAGCACTCTTGGGGACGCAGGAAGTTGAGGGACATCGATAATGAGAGAATGTGATATGTTTAACACCTCCAAATTTGGTAAGCCCTCTAATATGGTGTTCAAAGCCTCCTTCGAAATCCTTGAACATCGGAGGCTCAAAACCTTTAAGCCTGGGAGAAATTTTGTTAATGCAGACGCATACAAAGTATCACACGGACCTATGACTTTAAGTTCAGAGAAGTTTTTGCAATTACGGGAAATTTCTTCCAACAGGTATGGAAGATCTGCCATGCTTAACAATGTCATTGACTCAAGATCTGGCCACATTCGAATGGCCTTGCATATTCCAGACTTTTTTACTCGGTTCCATGAAGGCATAACAAGTCGTTTAAGCTTTGGGCATCTGCAAAGAAAAGAGATGACATGGTACCAATTACACTATCTGAATTTGAGGAGATTAAAAAGACTAAGCATAGCAGTAAATGCCTGATATAACCAAGTATACATTTTTTTCTTAAAAGATCTACTTTCATGCAAATTGTTAAAATAAGGGAATAATGTATACTTGTTATTGTCTGAAGGTATACAATGGATACATAAAAGCTTTGACTAATCTAAAAAAGTAATAAAGACTAACCTAACATAGTTATAAACAACTATTGAAAGATTACTTAGGTAATAAAGACTAACATAAGTAATGGAAAATTGCCTTTACTACTGTGTTCTTATCATTATAAAAAAAGACCAATGCTAGTTGCAGTAACTTCTATGTTATTATCACAATGGGAAAGATTTCATTTATGTTTCTGTAGGAAGATAAGTAAGAAACTTCAATGAGATTCCTGGATCAGGATTCCATGAGATATCAAAAAAGGCAATGTATTCATGCATTTGCACATATTGTGGCAGCCAAAAATGGAAATTCAACAGCATTGTCTACATTATATACTATGCATTTATGGCTAGAAAAACCAGTAACTTATACATACCTTTCTGCTGTATAAGTCAATTGATCATCTGTGATGTAGAGATTGAAATGGAATATTAACGTCACTGTGCTTCCCATGCTTAAATTCATGGCAACCCTTAATACTCGCATTAATGTGTTATCAGAATGGCTGTCCACATAAACATATGGCTCAATTGGGATTTTAATAAAATTGGACTTCAGCATTGATAAGTTAAGGGTTCTCCAAAGCATGTGATCCAAAACAGCAATGCGCCATTCGCTACAAACTTGAGCAATGCTAGGAAGCTCAAGGACATCCAAAAGCAGGAATATTTTGATTAAGATATCCTTCTGCATGTCTGCCCATTTGCTCGCAGTTGGCTCATCATGTTCCATTTTGCAACCTTACCGAATCTAAAGCAGTTGAGCTAATGAAACAATGCCTAAAGAAATAAGAAACGCCAAGACACCACTTAGTCTCAGTCCTACCATTAATTTTCAAACATAAGAAAAACTTGAATTCTAAACTGTCATGGTCTTGTATTTAGAGTCCAGCTTCATGTGCAATTTTCAACATGTAGATAAAACCTTTGAGTACTTATCATTTGACAAATTTCTACTAATAGTTCAGAAAAATGGGAAAGTTTAGATAGTTAATTCCACAAAAAAGACTGCTGAAAGCCAAGAATGGAAAAACAATTCTCAAATTTTAAGCTTGAACAACTAAGAGAAATCAACAAAATGCAAAGAATGCAACAGGGGATCCAAATGTCCATCTAGTCAGAGCAGCATTAAAAGGGTCAGGTGCAAAAATCTAAAAAAATATATATACATGTAAAGCATTATTAACAAGAACAGAAACTTGTGACCAAAACATTTATAGCCTAATATGCACCTAGAAATATGATCATGTAAGATGAGTTTTGAGTTTTTGAAGAGAGGAAGACCCAAGAAAATTTGTGGTGGAACCCTTAAAGATGATATTGGATATAATGTCCTTACAGAGGATACAATCATGATGGAAAATGGTTAGAGATTTAGAGAACTCGTGTAGCAGACCCTACCTACTGGGGTTAAGCCTTTTCATTGTTTTTTGTTGTTGTAAAATCATGAGTCTTGAACAAAAGCATCTCTAACTTAATCATGGTTTTTATCAGAGCACAATTAACTAATTTATTTTCTACGAATGCTTGCATTGTATCGTTTTTCTATAAACTTCATAGATAGGTATAGCACATTCAAAAATCCACAAGTGGAAATAGGCTTATCAATAACTTGTTAAGAAGATGATAATCCACTACCGAACAATATAACAAATTCAATTCTTGAAAACCTAATTAAAGAGTAATCAACCAAGCAGCTTTCTGTGGACATATGACTTACATCATTGTTCCTGAAATTATTTTGAATTTCAAATTTTGAAAACAAGTGAACTCGTCTCCTCGGTAATCTCAATAGCCAACAACACAAACTGAGATAATACACTGCATGGATAACAATATAGATAGGATTTACCTGCCAAAGCTCAACTTTCCAAAGACTAACACACATACTTACATCTCTTCTTAGCGGAAAGGAGTTTTCCACCACCTACAAGTTGGGAGGTGGCATCCTGCTGGTAGAACTTAAAATCTTATTAAAAAAAGGTCATAATGGTGATTTTTTCCTCAACAAGAAACTGCAAGACTAAGGAAAAATTACCCTAATCGTGCTTTAAGAATGGCTGAAATATATAAAATGACTTGAAGTGAATCAGATAATTCAGAGTAAAAGTCTGAAATGATGGATTTTTGGGGGGGTAAAAATATTACAATTTTAAAAATACTACAATTTTCAAACTATCTATAAAAATACTACAAAATTTTCATGTCAACATCACTCACCAACATGGCAATTTGAGCCAGAATTAACTTGCTCCTGTGAGAAGCAAGTTACTGTGGAACTCGCTCCTCATAGGAGCGAGTTTCACCAGCATTGCACATGGAACCCCTTCCCATGAGGAGCGGGTTCAACAGTTAACTTGCTCTTCGCAAAACAGGTTTCATCCTGTCTAACCATGCTCTAACTAGATACTAATTTGGAATTCAGTGTGTCTTAAAATTGCAGTATTTTTACAAAAAAAATCTGGAATGATGTGTAAAAACACTTGGTTGAATTTGGACAATATCTCAGCAAATGGTTATATACTAAAAGAGTACAACACTCCAAATGAACACCACAAATGAACTGAGAAACTCACCGCAATCCTTTCCACCAACATTCTTAGACACGCAAGGAAAGACCTTATATCTACCTATGTGCCATCCACCACACGGTTGAGAACCAAGAGTTGCTACAATAATAATGTAAAGAACACAAGATAAAACCTTAAACAAAAACAACCAAGAAGAGAGAGCCAATAGAGGACTATTGCCTCTATTGATGGAAGAAGCAAGAAGAAGCCCAGCAGGTTTACCAAATTATCCTAGTTTCCAAGTAACATTAGGTAAGTAAAAAAGGAACATTGCAGATATGAGAACTACCAGTGGATCTAAGATTCTGATTGAAAAATTTAAAATAAGTAGCATAAAGAAGGGATTTGCATGTTAGGTCAAATTTTAGGAAAATGCATAAATCATGTTATTTCCATTTCTATGCAAACAGAAACAGCCCCGCTAAAATCAAACTCCTCAAGTACCAGAACAATTGAAATTGGAAATTTACAACCAATCAATTCTGGAATTGGAAACCCAGAAACACAAATTCAAGCATCAATTATCTCTGAGTGAAGAATTCATTGCCCCTCTTTTCTTTCTTCTCCCCCATTCTGTACCCAATTCAGATCTTCCATGACCTAACAAGCCTTCACTTCCTCAAACCAAAAAACATAAGAAAAGAATGAAACTTAGAGCACAGACTACCCGGAGCAAAATTTTCTCACTTTCCTCCTGCTTCTTGCTCTTGATCTTCGTTTATGGATAAATGCCCTATGAAATTTTTCCAACAGGCTCCTCGAACTAGTAACTGATGTGAGGAAGGAAATTGAGATTTGGATTCCTGGCAAGGTGTGAAAAGACTGAAAAAGCCTAGCTGTTTAAACAAACTACCTAGGACCCACATTAGCTCTTTGATATTTTCACTTTTTCTTCTTCTTTGCACTGCTGGAGCATAAAAACAATAAAAAATAAATTTTAAAATCAAATGCAATGTGTCCAAAGCACACAGTGTGGCCAACAGGGATGCGAGTGACCATTCATGCAGCGATTTAAAAAATTAATATGCAGAAACTATTTTTTATATTTTATATTTATTTTAAAAATAAAAGAGAATATTGTGATTAATTAATAATTACTGTCTAACTTTATTACTCCTATTTGTTCCCAATGTAAAGATATTAAATTCCATGTATAACAATATAAGCGTGTAAAAAAGGTCAATAATTAGTTGACTTTAATCATTGCAATGACATTAAATTCTTTCTCAAGCATTTTAGTAGAAAATGGAAAGTTCAACTAAGTATTAGTAATTTTAATTCTTGTCAACAAGATAATGAGTAAATTTCAATAACCACATTTGAGGATTGCCTTAATTATAAGGGTCATCCCTATGTTTTAAAAATGGTAATGACCTCTCCTATATTACCCCTACTTTCTCTCTACTCCCCTTTCTATCATTTTAATTACAAAAATATATTTTCATTAATAACAAAAACAAATTTTTTTAATTACAAAAAATATAGTTTCTAATCTTTATGGTCACTTAAACAGTTGGAACTTTCACTGGCAATAGCTGAACAGAAGTCTCTAAAATTAGAAAAGGGTGGGAGTGCATAATCTTGGATTTGACATTTTGATGCTCCAATTTTGCTTGATACAAGGTCAGTAATAAATACTGATTTGTATGTGTGCACATAAGTATCCACATAACCTTGGTTCAATAACCCATTCATAATTTAATTTTAAGCTTAGAATCAAGGATAAAGTAAGCAGGTATGAAGCATCTGGAACTTCTGCAATTAAAATAATAACTAGCATTTTTGTTTTCATGGCTTAATTAGGCTGATGAATCCCAAATCAAAAGCATCGTTCTAACTTCCTTCAATCTCTCTTAACTCTCCATTTTTCTTCTTGAGATAGACATTTACCTTGGTTAAGTCCATTCAATATATCTAATCAACTCCCAAACTCGAGGTTGGTTATCAGTTATCTTTTTGAAGTGGAGCATAGGCACGAAAAAATGAGCAACAATTGGCAAGAAGTTTTTCTGAAACTAATTAAAACTAAGATGGTAGAGCAATCAGTTAAAGCTACTTTATGTAGTCTTTATGTGACATTATGAATGCCAATTGAGTTACACTAAAGGGGCTTAGAGTTGTTCTGATGGTTATATCTTCTTCCACACTCTCTATGTAGTCTTTAAGGTCCCATGTTCCAGAGTTAATCTCTGTTTTATCCTCAAATTCCTCTATTCCCCTTTTTGTTTTCTTCTGTTCTTAAGTCCCAGTACTCTTATCTCCTTCAATGATGAAACTTTTTTGGGAGTTTATTGAATCCAGATTTGGGTATAGAGTTGTATGCCATTGAAAAATTTTCTTCAAGACTTTGTTGATTGTAACTTACCACCCTTATATCTTCTCTTTTTCTCTTCATTCCCTACTTACGTTCTAAAACCCCTTCATGGTACACTGGTATTTGTTCCCATTTCTTAGTTGAGACTTTCTGATTCATGGGTCCATCATTCCAAGTTTTTTCTCTAATCTGATCATTTATATCTTGCAGGTTTCAAAAGGAAGTTGGACAATAAGACAATCTTAATTATGACTAGCATTTTTTGTTTTCAACCCAAGTATGGTCTCTGTACACTTCCTGATTTCTCTCTCCAAATAAGAATCAGGAAGGAACAACTAGGATGATGAGAACTTATGGAAATGGAAGTACAGATTCTGTATTATATACTTCTTGATTTCTCTCTTCCTTATTTGATGTCTTAATTAGGATGATGAGGGATTAAATTAAAAAGCCTGGCCATGGCCACCATTTTTTGATTTTTCATCTCTTTTTTCAATTTTACATTGACAGATAATTGAAATTTAGAATTTTTCTCTTCCTGATCAGTTATTAAAAAATTTGCATTCATGCATGTTGAGCTGATACCACAAAAATTAAGAAACAAACCAAATTTGATCATTCAAATACTACAATCATCCAACCTAAGCTAGAAACACATATATATGATACTCTTCATCTCTATGATTCTCCCTAATTGAGTAGAACTTTCATCTGAAGAATATACATAGCGCTACTAATTAGAATTATTTGAGATAAAAATGATGGATCTTCTCTTAAAAAATTGGCAAGGTATTAATTAATTACAAAACATGCACATATGTTCAGGTTGGTTCAATTGCTACTGGTCTTATTTCAGTATTGTTGTTTGGGATTTTCTCTCTTGTCCGCTATCAGGGTAATTTTGTATACATACTGGAATTACAAAAATATGTATTTATTTCCAGCGGTTTACACTGCCAGTAAAACTATCCGAGCAAGCAGAAAACCACCAAAAATAAATTACAAACCACCAATAAGAAAACTATTTTCAGTGGTTTCTTACTACTGGTAAAACTTTATCATTACTAGTGTAAGTGACCGCCATTAAAGATTAACTAGTACTGTCAGTTATGAACTGCCTGACAAATTTTGTTATTTCCAGCAGCATCTTAACACTGGAAATAGTATTTTTACTGGCGGTAGGTTATCATTGGTAAAACCTAAAAATTGGCGGTTAAGCTTACCACCGGTAAAGTATAGTATTATCAAAGGTGATGTCAAACCACCATTTTTGCCTTTTTCCCGCATAAGTAAACCCCAAGTAACTTTACCAAACACATTCTTTACACACAGAAGGTCAAACTTCCGGTCAACCACTGAGAGAAGTTTTTCAGTGATTTCTCTGACTTTTCTTGGCAACTTTCTACCACCTTTAAAACCTTTCCCCCTTGTAGACTTGTAGTGTTAATTAAGTGCATAATTGTCACATATATAGACCAAGAATAAATAAAAAGCATACTAATGCATCTAGGCAGGCTTAAGGAGTTATGGTAGAAAACCCATATAGATGCTAAAATGATCTTAAAGGAAAAACACAATTAATGGATTTATGCAGGACAGGCCTAGACCCGTCATTTCTTTCTTTCTTTATTAATTAATTTTTTTTTTTTTTGGGCTATCGATCAGAACCAGCAGCCAAAAAAATGTAAAATAAGAAAAAGATATATTCTTGCAACAAACCAACATAGATTAATTATCCTAGCATTGATCACAGTCTTCCTCATGTGTGCTTTATATACTATGCTACAAAGTATAAAGACCTTACCCAATCAAGCATGTAATCCATACATGTTAATTGAAAATATTCCATAAATATTTATGTTCAAAATAAACTTTTAAGCAATAATATAAATAGTACCTCAAATCTAGTCAGATAAGAGAAGAGAAACTCGGAATACTACTAATAAGGAGAAACTCGTGTATAGATTTAATCTACCTAAATTGTAGAGTGTAGACTAAGCCAATAAAAAATCAACACCTCATCACCACAGTTTGCAAAAACTGTGTGCTACGTTAACCATGGTTAGAGGTGAGTTTGCAAAAAGTACAACAAATTTTATTTACTTAATAAGTGACCTATGATATGTCCAATCAATCAAACAACCATTTCTCTACAATAGGTGTGAGGACAAAAAATATATATAGATAGATCATAACGACATAAAAGGCAACAATTCAATCTGTCCTTAAATTTGAACAAAAAAAAGGCAACAATAAAGGCAATACTGTATAAATGCTATTCAGCAATAAGCAAAAGTTTAAATTTCAGAAATTAGATATAGACAAAAATCTGGATAGGAAAACAATAAATAATGATGTTATTAAGACACTATCAATAGCAATAGCTAGCTTTTAATAACAGAAAAAATTATTAGTGTTAATTCTAAAAGGAAAAGGACAACTTCATACTCAACTGCCATCCAACCCCAACAGACTAGACCCAGGGGGATTTTGGTAGCAGAGAAAGGAAAGAAAACTCTCTCCTATTTAACCACCAGTTTGAGAAAATTTCAAAATGCGGTTTCTTATCTACTTCTTCTATGTTCTATCCGATCCTCTGTGATCTTTTCCAACAAAAAGAAGTGACAGCATCCAACAAGAGGAAAAGCAACATTCTCCGTTCTCTACTTTTCTCACTTGTCTCAACCAATTCCCCAAACAGACAGCAAAACCCTTTGAATCGATAAGCCTTTCCAGAATTAACAAGAGCAGGAGATGCCTCAACAAGAAGATAGGTATCAAGCAGGGATTAGAGAACATGAACCAATAGTAGAATGACGAGAAAGTTACACGTAAATTGAACCCCTGAACCACTTATATCACCTGCATGCAACCCACCAACTAATACCAGATCTTAGACATAACCTTCACAAATTCATCAAACAATTCCATACCTCTTAAGGTAAAACACATGAAATTCACAAGGCAAGAGCTAAGTACTCCAAAGAAATACACCCACCACGAAAAATTCCAAGAAACCAAACATTGAACAAATAAAAGAAAAACATAAGTCCATTGATATGGCAGCACCACAGAAGAAGACCAAGAAAAACTTAGTATGAAACTTCTATGTATGATATGAGCAATAAGAATCTTACAGAATATATGGTTATAGATAGAAATGATGGTGAGCTTGAATTCGTGATGATGACACATCATAGACCTATGTAAGATAAGTGGATTTTTCTTATTCCTGCTGGCATAACATTTTTTTCTATATTTTCTTTTCTATTTCATCACCCATCTTTTGAACAAGAAGAAATGTTAGCTCGCTCTTTCTCCACTCAATTATATCCAACAATAGGAAAGAGTAACATTCTCCTTTTCTTTCTTTTATTTTCTCTCCCGACTAGCATTTCCTTTTTTATTCTTTTCTCTCCAAAGTCTCAACGAACTGTAAAATCTCTTGAATCCCATAAATGTCCGAGCTTTTTCAGAGAAAACAAATAGCAGGAGATGCATCAACGAGAATAAATCAAGCAGGAAATAAATGCAGCGAACAAGCAGACAAAACAAATTATACAATTATAGTACAAGAAAAGCTTCAATATTTTAATAATGAACCATCGAGATAAAACACATATGCTAACATCTCCAGATCTAAAGGTGAAGCAAAAATCAACAAAACTAAGGCGCCAAAACAATTTTAAGAATCGAAAAGTACGTTCCTATTCCCATACCTGCTCTGTGAGACATCATGGATCTGACGCTTGATTGCCATGAGCAAAGGCTTCTCAGCCTTCAGTTCCTCTTCGATGATTTCTCCAACTTCCACTTGGAAAACCCGGCCGGACATCTCACTCCGGCGACCGGACGATGACCCAAGCAGTCCCGAGGGAAGTCGGTACATGGTTGTCTATACCCGAAGCAAGAGCTGTGAAGAAGGCTTCCGAGAAGAGACCTGCATAGATTGTGATCGCTTCTTTAGCTCTCCCAGAGCAACGGCGGCGGCGTCGTGGGTTTCTCCAATGGAGACGGGCGAGGGAACGAAGGCACAAGCAGTTCTTATAGAATGAATAGACTGGTATGTTAGCTTTTTTTAATCTTTTCGTAATTGTTATAATCAATAGAGACTCTGTGGTGATATGTCCGATATTTTGTGCAGCAAATTACCATTTCAAACTATAAAGTAAATTAAGGTAAATTGTTCAAATATTTGTGTGGTTTAGATTTTTTGTCTTCTTATATTATCTAATTTGTTTTTAATCAAAATAAATTCTTATCTTTTATTTAAATTATCCAAATATCTCTTTTATTATAAATAATGATGATTAAGGATTAATTAGATGAAACAAAATATATCTTTAATCTCAAGATAATTAATAAATAAATTTATTAAAATAATTACTTAAAAAAAAAAGAACTGAGCCCTATTTAGTGATTGGTTCATCCAAATGATATCGTAATCTATTGTTGGCTTTTAATAAAAATTGTTAGTACCAATAAAAGATTTGTAAATTGTAATTTGTTTTGAAGAGGGTTATTTCGTAATTAAAGACAATGGCAAAAATAAAACTCTTTGCAAGTTCTCTTTAATTAGTATAGTCTTTATATTTTTCACCACTTATTTTTCTCTTCATGCAAATTTTTTCACAAACTTATTATATGCACACACTATCTCAACTTTTATCTCTTATTATTAGCATAAACCAACTATTTTATTGTTGACATAGACAACAAAGCCAACCATGATTTTCATTAATTAATTTGAAATCAAACACTAAATTTTTAAAGAATGATAGAAGAAACTATAATTAGGAATTTAAATAAGGTGATGTATTTATTTGTATATGTGTGTCGTGCTTATGGAAAATATTAAGAGAATGATATATAATGAAGAGAAAAAAAAAATATGACGATAAAGAGAGATGGATAATTATCTCGTTATTATCAACAAAATTTAATAGTAAGAAAATTTGTTGGGTTCTAACAATTCTTACAATGGTTTTAGATGAGTTCCACTAAGTCTTTGTTTTTTTATTAATATTTTAAAGTTTTTTAGTCTTTTATTTTCATAATTAATGAAATTAAAGATAAGTTTGGTTTAATTATTTATTAACTGATGCTGCTTATAACAAAAAGAATATTTCAATAATTTAAGTGAAATATAATCATTTATTTTGGTAAAAACAAACCGCAAATGAAGATTAGACAAAATGGCTAAACCACCAAAGGAGTTCGAGCAATTACCCTAAAATTAAATATCATTGATAATTTTCTTATGCATTAATTATTTAATAATTTACTTATTAAATGACTTTTTTTTTTCTATGCAATGAATCATAATTGTAATTATTTAATATTTATTAGAATGGATGAATTGAATTATGATTTTTGGGATAATCATAATTATAATCGTGATTCTGTGTTTATAATTATATCTGTAATTATAATTATAAGAGTATAAATTTTTATAATCACATCTATAACACATGAATTAATTGTATTTATGATTTTGATCAATAATTATTTTAAAATAATTAAATAAAAATTTAAACAAAATCAATTTTTTTTAAAGTAAATAATAGACAACCACCATACAAAAATATACAAAATTGGCACTAGAAATTGAAAATGCACACTTAATTTATAGTTAAACTAATAATAACACACTTATATTAAAATGGCCTTAAAAATTCTAACCACTAAACAATGGATAGATATTATACGTTTTATAGAAAATATTTTATTAATTTTTAATATTCTTATTAATATATTTTAAGGCCACAATTTTATTAATTGTATATTATTAAAATAAATTAAAAATTAATAATATTTTATAAAGAAATATATACTTAAACATAATATTTTGTAAAATAATATAACATCATATATAAAAACTAAAATTATACTATATATAATTTTGTAAATAACATAAAATCTACTACCCTATATAGTAGACATGGCCAAAATTGAACTGGACCGGCGGTTCGAACCGGAACCAGACCGGTCGGAACCGGACCCGGAACCGGCCGAACCAGAACCGGAACCGGACCGAACCGGCGAAATTCGGTCCGGTTCCGGTTCAAGGTTCCGGAGAACCAGAACCGCCGGTTCCGCGGAACCGGTTCCGCAGAATCGGACCGTTGCCCCCCCTCCCCCCCCGTGCTCCCCCCCTCCCCCGTGGCCCCCCCCGTGCGGCCGTGCCCCCCCTCCCCCGTGGCCCCCCCGTGCGGCCGTGCCCCCCCCAACGGTCCAAAATTGGACCGTTGGCTGCCACCCCCAGCTAATTTTATTTTTTTTTTAAATTTTATAATTCCTATCTATATATACCCCTCCCTCCCCTACTCATTTTTCACACTTTCTCTCTCTCTCTCTCTCTCTCTCTCTCTCTCAAGTCTCAAGCTATTATTCTCTCAATTTTGTCTCTCATTTAATATTTTAATTTCAATTTCTACAATCTTCTCATTTTGTTATTTATCAATTTATTCAATTATATTGTTAATTATTTATTACTTGTTACTATATTATTTTATCATTATTATATTTTTTTATTATCATACTTTTTTCAAAAAAATGGCAAGTGAAGGTAGAAATGTTGAAAATGTTGAGTTTGAAGCTCAAAATTTTCAAACACAAGAGAGTGAAACTCAACAAAAGGGAGGTGGAAAAATTTCTACTTCTGATATTTTTAATATTCATTTCAAGAAAACACCAAAAGGAGATGGTAAATTTGATGTATCTTGTAATTATTGTAATCAGGTATACAAATTCAAGCAAGGAGGTGGATATGGTACTTTCGCCCGACATTTGCAAACAAAGCACCCGCTCAAGGTTGGATTGAGCCGCGATCAAACACAAATATCCGGGTTTGCTACCTCTTCAAACTCTCCTCAATTATTTCATTATAATGAAGCTAATTGTAGGTCTGGTTTAGTTGAAATGGTAGCAATTGATCATTTATCTTTTAGTTTTGGTGAAAAATTAGGTTTTACTCGATTTTGTCAAAACTTTGTTAATCCTAGTTTTAAATCAATTCCTAGAAATACTTTGAAAAGGAATTTGTTAAAATTGTTTAAAAACTCAAAAATTGAATTGATAACATATTTTCAAAACAATAATATTAATGTTTCTATTTGTAGTGATATTTGGAGTGATCATTGGCAAACTCATTCATATATGGGTATTACTTGTCATTGGGTTGATGAAAATTATGTTTTACAAAAAAGAATTCTTGCGTATCGATGTTTTGATGAAAGTCATAATGCTGAAAATATTTGTAGATTAATTCAACAAATTTTACAAGAATATAGATTAGTTAATAGAATTTTTTCAATTTCTTTTGATAATGCATCGGCTAATACTGCTTCTATTAATGAATTGAAAAGAATTTGCCAACCAAATTTTGGTGGAAGATTTTTTCATGTTAGATGTGCATGTCATGTTTTAAATTTATGTGTTCAAGATGGTATTAAGTCACTTAATTCTTATTTAGATCCAATTAGAAATGTTATTTCTTATATTTGGGTACACCCTCGAACTGCAAAAGCATGGGCACATTTTTGCACCTCCAATGGTCAAACCCCAAAACGTTTTTCAAAAGATGTCCCTACTCGTTGGAACTCAACTTTTAAATTACTTAATCAATCTTTTGAATATAAAGATTTATTGTGTTCTTTTGCAGCAAATTATATTCCACAATATCCTATTTTTCCAACTATGTGGAATGTTTGTAGTTCAATTTTGAATATTTTACGAATTTTTAATGATGCTACTCATACACTTAGTAGTGTTTATAAACCAACTTCACATCAATTTTTAATAGAAGCAATGAATGTGGCCGGTGTATTAATGGAAGGAATTAATGTTGAAGAAATTTGTCATGCTGTTTTAGAAATGAGAGAAAAATGGTTACGTTATTATCAATTTATTCCTGAAATTTTTCTTGTTACTATGGTATTTGATCCTAGGTGTAAATTTGATGGTTTAATTGAGTGTTTGTCTAACTATTATTCGTTGTTAGGATTAGAAAATAATGAAGAAATTGATGTGAATATTATAATTTCTAAGGTTAGAACTTTATGCAATCAATTATATGAAGCATATGTTATTGCTCCTAGTAGTGAAGAATCATTTCCATCCATGGCTCCGCATTCCTCTTCCTCCCAACCAATGAAATGGGGTCATAAATTTTTAGATCAAAGGAGGAAAAAACCTAGATCGAGCTCACATTCGGAGCTCGAAACTTATCTAACCACAGTTTTTGAGTTTGGTGATGATACAGGTTTAAATTTTGAAATTTTGGAGTGGTGGAAAAGGCACAAGGAGACATTTCCAACTCTTGCAATTATTGCAAGTCAACTTCTTGCAGTTCCAGCTTCAACTGTAGCCGTTGAACAAACATTCAGTAGTGGAGGCAACATTTTGGACGAAAGAAGATCAAGATTGGCTCCAGAATCATTGGAAGCTCAAGTTTGCCTCGATGATTGGGAAAGAGCTAACATGCGACGTCAAGAAGAACTTATCCATTCATCATCATCTGACGAATGGGTTAATGATGGTTCAACAACGGCGACTTCCGACTCCAATGAAGATGCGTAGGATCCAAGTCCATATTTTATTTTTTTTCACATTTGTAAAAATTAATTACTTGTATTACATTTTTGTTGTAATTATTTTTTAATGAAATTAAGTCTAATTCTATTTTTTATTTTTTATTTTTCACATTTGTAAAAATTAATTACTTGTATTACATACTTGTTTAGTTGTTTTAATTATTTTTAATGAAATTATTACTTATATTTCTTCAATTTTTAGTAGTGTTTTTTTATTAAAAATATGGTTGAGAATATTTATATTTACAATTACATTTAACAATTAAAAATCGAAACCAAACCGAACCGAACAACGGAACAAGGACCAAAATTGAATACAACAATATTTAAAAAAAATTAAAAAAATTCGGTTTGAACCGGAACCGGAACCGTTGACCGAACCGGTCCAAACCGTTGACCGAACCGGCACGAACCGGAACCGGAACCGGAACCGAACTGTCCCAAACCGCCCTTGGGCGGTTCGGTTCAGGTTCAAAGATTTCTTGAACCGGAACCGGCGGTTCATGAACCGGAACCGGCGGTTCATGAACCGTGGCCATGTCTACCGTATAGCCTAATTATAATATTATAATTTTTATAAAATTATTTATAATGTATTAAGAGACATATGTGTCAATTTTTTTATCTGTTCAAAATAAATTTATCTGAACAATACAAGATAAAAAATTACTTAATATTTTTTCAAAATTTATTAAATAAAATAAATAAATACAATACAAAATACTTTTATTTAGAATTCCTTCCATATTCCTCATTTTTTCAATATTGGTTAACATACACCGAGGGCTAAATAAAAATGGGATGAATTCATAATTAACCTAAATGAATATAATAAATTTGTTTTTAACTACTTCACAGAAAAAAAATATTTCTATATAATCAAACAAACTAATTACACTCTATAACTACTTTTATGTAAGATACCTAAAATACCCTTAATAAGATTTTAAAATGGAAAGCCCACATTGCCCTTAGCCTCATTTACTAAAATACCCTTGTCTCTTTCATTGACATTTCCTCTCTCTCTTCTCTTCCAAAATTCACGCTCTTACTTTATTCTCTCTATTGTTGAAACCATCAAACTTAACCATTCTTCCTACATTCAATATTTTGTTTATTGGGTCATGTAACTTCTTCATCAATCATTGCACCGACCACATTGAAGCCGCATTCACAAGAAGTTTCCCTCTCCAACAAGCATTCAAGGTATTGATTTTGATTTATATTTGTTTTGTTTTTCAAAAGTATTTTTGTGTTGACATTGCTTATTAAAGTTGTGTAGAGTGGTTGTGGTTGTGAATAAAATATTTTTAGTAGTTATTCATTCTAGATCTGTGTGGAAAAAACAATTCAGAAAAGACACACCGTCATCGAAATTTTCAGAAATGGCACACCATCATCAGGTTTTGTTGGGCCCTATTGGGCTTTGTTTGCAACAAAGCCCGATAGGCTTTGCAACAAGGCCCAATTGGCCCAATTAAGCCCGATAAGTCCAACTAAGCTTGATAGGCCCAACAAAGCCCCAATAGGCGCTTTCCCAACAAAGCCCGATAAGTCCAACTAAGCTAGATAGGCCCAACAAATCCTGATATGCTTTCCTAATTAAGCCAGATAGGCCCAACTAAGTCTGATAGGCTTTCCCAACAAAACTCGATAGGCTAACTAAGCCCGATAGGCCCAACAAAACTCGATAGGCTTTCCTAACAAAGCTGATATGGTTTTCCAATAAAGCCCGATATGCCCAATAAAGCCCGATAGACCCAACTAAGCCCGATATGCCTAACAAATCCATATAGGCTTTCCTAACAAAGCCAATAAGCCCGATAAGACTTTTCACCAACGATGCCCAAGGAGAAGCCCTCGGGCAGAACTCTCATGTGTGCCAAAATATGATAAAATAATTAAATTATTTTTTTTCACAAACTAAATATTTTAGTTATAATTAGAGAATATTATATTAATAATAAAATTATTATTTTGTAAGTAAAACATCATGTATTTAAGTTGTACAAATGATCTCTTTAGAAAAACAAAATGAAATAAAAGCTTTTTATACTTACCAATAGTTAGAATTGGGGAATTTAACATGTTCGGGTTAAATAGTTTAACTTCTTGCTTTGAATCTTGCAGGAATGGATAAAGTGTCGTTGGTAATTACGTGGAACAAAAAATGGACCGATAATAAGTATACTGGGGGTAATAAGACGTGTATGATGGCCAATAAAAATGCAACTTTTACTCAATTAATTGATATTGTTTACACAGTGACAGAAATTAATAAAACAATGTACGACATCAACATTCTTTTTTTAATGGAACCATCGTGCAGTCTTCCAGCCACTAAGCTCCCTATCAAGGACGACTATGGTGTTGAGTTTGTTATGTATGAATGAAGTAAATATAAAATGATTTATGTTGATATGATTTGTAAAGATGTTGGAGTTTGTAACATACATAGTAACCTGCAATATGAATTTCCTTTATATAGTGGTGGTAATCAAGATGCAGGTGTTGACGTTCCACTTATATCAGCACGTAGTCCACTGTAGAACGATGATTTTGGTACATATAGTACCGCTGGTTTGTTAGATGATGCTTCACACACAGATGATAGCAATAGTGATGACAGTGGTGGTGGTGATGAAGGATAAGCCAATACGGAGTATTTAGAAATAAGATTTTCAAGTTTTCAATTTGAGAACAACCTTTTACATATGGAAACTAGGTCGTTCCTGGTATAGAAAATTATGCAATTGAGATAACGCAACTCGAAATGTTGATTCCCTACCAAGTTGATATTTTTTTAGCAGGGCACACTATTTAAAAGTAAACATGAACTGATTTTGGCATTTGAAAAATATTGTGTTGATGTTAAAATAGACTATCGAATCAGACGTTCGTGCACGGTTCGATTTGAGGCCGGTTGCAAAGATGTGAATTGCAAGTCTTTGCTTCGTGCAAGATGCAGACCTGGTTGTACGTTTTGGCATGTGGTGAAGTTTATGTCGGATCACACATGTAGTTCGAACATCTACGATTCATATTTTCGGAGTGTGAAGGCTATTATCATCGGTTCTCACAACGAGTGGCAATTAGTGAATACACACGTGGAATGCTAATGGGAGAGCTGCTTAAGC
This sequence comes from Diospyros lotus, assembly GCF_014633365.1. Taxonomy (NCBI): domain Eukaryota; kingdom Viridiplantae; phylum Streptophyta; class Magnoliopsida; order Ericales; family Ebenaceae; genus Diospyros; species Diospyros lotus. Next base: position 47,471,699 of record NC_068338.1, on the reverse strand, counting down.
AGCATGGTGTACAGATCATGTACACTAAAGTTTGATAGTCTTCACAACATGCAAAGAGACTTGCTTATAGCAATGCAGATGACTAATTTCAGCAACTACCCTCATATTTTCACATGTTGAAAGAAACAAATCATAACACTATCATGGTAATAGAGACAGATGAAAATAATCATTTCTTGTATTCATTTTTTGCTCTTGGAGCTTCGCTTCAGAGTTTTCGGTCTTACATAAGGCCGGTTGTTGCTGTTGATGCTACCCATTTGAAAGGTAAATATAAATGAGTGATTTTTGTTGCCATTTGCAAAGATGGAAAGAAAATGATTTATCCCATCGCTTTTGGATTTGGAGATGGTGAGTCTGATAGATTATGGATTTGGTTTTTAAGAAAATTGAGAGAGGCTATCGGCATACTGGAGGATTTGGTAATTGTATCCGATCGACACCAAAGCATTGCGAACTCAATGAGCATTATTTTCCCTCATGTTCCACATGTATTTGGTTTCTTCCACCTTAAACAAAACCTAAAAAAACGATGTAGACAACGAAATGATGTGATGGAGACATTCTACCATACAATATACAGCTACACCTAAGTAGAGTGTGATACACACATGATAGAAATTCAATTAATGCATCATCAGACGCATCTAACATTGGTGGAAGCAGATATTCCATGATGACCACCAATATTGTCGAGTCTCTCAATAAATGTATGGTGAAAGCACAAAATGAGTGCACATGAATTTTTGAGACATATGTTTCAAAAATTGCTCAACGACAGACGTGTTAGTGCTGACAGGATTGTAACTGAGATTACCTTCACTGTAGTGGCACATGTCAACTTTACCTATGACAAAACATTAGATCGAGTATGTAGTGTAGTTCCCATAATACTCGAGAATAAGTTCCTTGTGAAACATGCCAAAGAAGGTGATGGGATCGTTAACATTACTGCGAAAACATTCAATTGTCGTAAGTGGGATCTTGATCAATTACCGTGTCTTCATGTAGTTGCTACTGACGGGTATCATGGTTTGACTTTATTGTTCTTATTACATTCATTGTTTAATGTGATATATTAATACTCTATCTTTTTTATTGTACGTGACAGTTTCATGCAGGGGCACTGCTATTCGTTTTGCCATCCATATTACACCGCAAGCTGGGTCAGAAAAGCATATGAACTTCCCATCAATCCGGTCCTTAACAAGTCCGTTTGGGTTATTGTTGCACATGTTAGAGGGGTGGTTGTACACCCACCCGTACAAAGAAGACAACTGGGTAGACCGAGAGAGGGTCGGATTCCTTCCGGTGGGGAAGCTCGTTGAGGGAAAAAATGTAAAAAATGCGGTGCATAGGGGCACAATCGTCTATCTTGCCCTAATGAATGGTCTTCTTCCATTGGAGAGTCGAGTACAGTCGCTACTATAAAATCAAGATAAGCTGCCATGTCCACTAAAAGAGCAAGTTGAAAATGCAACATTTGTAAAAAGACTAAACACACTTGTCGTCGGTGCCTTATACAGTTGAGCAATCAATGTGATGATAAATTTGGCAACAATGTAGACAATCAATAGAATTGAGAATATTTTAGCAATTGTAATCTTTCGATTTCCTTGATATAAACTTGTAATTATTGATTGAAAGGTTGTGTGGTTGTATGTTGATGGATAGGGAGACTGAGTCTCTAATGTAAGTTCAATGGCCTAAAAATAAGGGAGACTCTACCGAAGTTTTATGAAATTTTAACTAACAATGACAAAGATGATGTTATGATATTTGATTTTCTTACTTTTTATACTGACAATCATCCTCTAAGAACAGATTAAATGCTCAAAAACTAAAAATGTTCATACTAGATGATGTTATGAATTGGGAATATTATATTATAATTTTTTTTATAATTATATTAAATTTATAACTTTATATTGTAATTTTTCAGAAGCTTTTAAGGGACATGGTCAATTCAAATCACTCTTTGGTGCTTCACTATAAATATTTTCAGCATATGTGTTACCTTTAATTTTTTAAAATATATTTTATAAAATAAAATTTGGAAATGTAATTCCAAATCAATGATTTAATTTTTTTCAAACTATTGGGAAACTAGGAAAAAACCCTATTACAAAAAAAAAAAAAAAAATTATAAAATTAAAAAATTGGTAAGAAATTGCCTATCGGGCTGTGTTGGGAAACAAAGCCTGATAGCCTTCCCAACAAAGCCTGATAGGATATTTTTTGTCAATTTTTTATTTTTTCAATTATTTTTTGGTTCAATTACCACTAATCTAATCTCTTTTAAGTCTTTCGGGTTAATTAAACATAAAATGCACCTCAAACAACTCTATACATCACATTAGAATTAAGTGGAATGGATGAATGATTAAGTGTTCTTTCTATCTATTAAGTGTTTACATTGAACCAAGTAGATGTTAGTATATTTTATAAAATAAAATTTGGAAGTGTAATTCCAATTCAGTGATTTAAGTTTTTTAAACTATTGGGAAATTAGGAAAAAATTCCATTACAAAAAAAAAAAATGTAAAATTGACAAGAAATTGCCTATCGGACTGTGTTGGGAAACAAAGCCCGATAGGCTTCCCAACAAAGCTTGATGGGAACAACAAAGCCCGATATGATATTTCTTGCCAATTTTTTATTTTTTTTATTTTCAATTATTTTTTGGTTCAATTACCACTAAATTGATCTCTTTACGTTCTTCGGATTAATTAAACATAAAATGCACTTCAAATAACTCTATACATCACATTAGAATTAAGTGGAATGGATGGATGATTAAGTGTTCCTTCTATCTATCAAGTGTTTACATTGAACCAAGTAGATATTAGTATATTTTATAAAATAAAATTTGGAAGTGTAATTCTAAATTAGTGATTTAATTTTTTTCAAACTATTGGGAAATTAGGAAAAAATTCCATTACAAAAAAAAAAAGGTCACTTCATCATTGTTTTTACATTTAGTTAAGCAAATTTTTTAAAAAATTCGATAGAGTCTCCCATATTTTTTAACAATAAACCTACATTAGAGACTCAGTCTCCATGTCCAACCATTTATCACATCAACAACACAAAAACACATAGGTATATGGTCACTACTTCCATCTAGTTCAAATCACACCATTTTACAAAGAATACATCGATATACAATCTATACTACAGTGCTATGTTTATACAAAAATATTTCTATCTTCCTACGAAGGGTACGGACATCTGGAGTTAGTTGCATCTATCACTTATCTTCATTATGCCTTAGGATGTCATGGGTGTATTTTAAAATAAGGCACCCGCAACTGTCCATGTATTAGACATAATAATTAATTGAAAAAATAATCATATTGAAAAATTCAAATGACTCTATAACTAGATTTTAATTAATTAATTTACCCCTCTTGTTGCTGAGGCAACTTCTGAGGATCGGTACTCTCCACCTCCCATTCACGATCTGAAGTGGCAGTTTTGATTGCGTGGGAGTAATAATCAGGGCGTGTTGCAACCTAGGGAATTCAAGACTTATTTTTTTTTAAATAAAATTCTTTTCACATGCTAAATTTAATTATTCTCGAAATTCTCATAAACCTATCCAGTGCCAGACTAAACAATTCATACACTAGGTTTAAACAGAATTTTATATAGTAGAAGCTGGAATCGAACCTGAACATAGCATCTTATACATTGGTAACCGAACATGATTCTTGATACAAAATCTTTCAAAACTTGGTATAATACATAAGCTTTCAAAATACGACTTAAAACATACATTCTTATCATGACATAATACATAATACTTGAAATATTTATGTTGAAGCAAAACATAGTACAACTTGCTCATTCCTTGACAATTTGTGTCGTTACACTTCTTTGATTTTCGTACTTTTATTGCAAGTCCCAACTGAAACGTTTGAATGTTTCAGGGGCATAACCCGAGTAAGATAATGAATCATCTAAGTAAGGGTAAAAAATGTTTTATTATGCATGTATGCAATGTCTTACTTCTTCATAAGGGTCAACTGCACCCTTCATGCTATTCATCATTTTTACGGCCACCCCTTTCGAAGTCGGGGTGGATGGGGGCACCTTTCGTAAAGTAGCAGTGCCAGTTTATACTCTCAAACGGATACAATGTACGTGATCAATGATATCAACGTGTACATATGCATTTCATAGTCATGTCATGTATGCAATTTACGTGATGGATACATATCAGGGCATGCCAATATGATGAAAATATTCTCGAGGATCGAGTTTCAAACATAAATCACTTACGTAGTACCAAGTACTTACTTAAGGGTAAATCATTTATAACCATACAAAGCTTGTAGAAGTACACTTACCTTTCAAAATAAAACTGTCTTGATAAGCATGTCGACCTCGAAGGGCATGCTAGACGTGCTATTTCTCAATTCTTGGCCTCACGGGTTCCTAAACATCAAATTTATTCCAAAATATCAATTTCCTAGTCTGCTCATAATTTTTCATAATTTTTCTAATTTCTCCTTATTTTCTAAGCCTTATTTCCTCAAAAATTTATAGTAAATATCTAAACCCTTGTTTAACCCAATTTTTCTTCACTAATATTCTTCAAATAGCATTTATAGGCTTTTTAAATTTTCTTGCAATTTTTCAAATTTAATTCCTATTTTTTCTCTATTTTTCATAATAACAAAATCACAAAATAAATAATTAATTTAACATTTTCCAGTAAATTTTTCCCAAAATAAGGCATAAATTAAATTCTAGATTTTCTGGATTATTTTTCCAGATTTTTGAAAAATTCTTCCTATTTTATTTTATTTTCTTTCTTTTCTTTTTCTTCTTTTCCACCTGGCTCGCGCGTGCAACCCACGTGTTGCCTCCCACACCCCTGGCGCGTGCGGGCCACGCACTGTTTTCTGGTCATCTTCTCCGGCGGCTACTTTACCGTCGACGACCCTCTCTAGCCCCCAAGCTTCGAAACAACCTCTTATCCCACTTAAATTCGACCTCCTGACACCGAATATGGCCTTAAAATTTTGAAAAAAATAAAAAAAAATCAAACAATACCTCAAATCGGCATTAACAGTCTCGACTCCGGTGATGGCTCGACTTTCCGGCGAGCTTTGATTCGCTGCTTTCCTCTGCTCCAATGGCCACCAAACTCTCCAAAATTCTTGCCCACAACTCAAGGATCAGAAGTTCTCTCACCAAACTCTCAAAACACTGCCTTAACACTTGATTTTCAAAGTAAATTTTGAATGAAAAACCATTGCTTGAACTCGGCTATTTATAACTCAAAATCAGCCACGACTTATCCCATCAAGGTCACTCTCACGCCCTAAGCGCCATACTGAAGGTCATCACGGCCTTAACCCTCTAATTTTGCTTGCTTCAGACGCGGCCAAAGCATGGTCATGGCGTCTGACTAATTCTGATTTTTGCTTGATTTTTTTTATATAATATACATATATATATATGAATTTATATAATAGCATATTAAAATAAAATTTGTAAGGAAATTCTCAAATTTAATACACAATCTTTACATATAATTTCTGGTATTTTATACAATAATCATGTTTAAACTCATAATTCATATAAAATATTTCACATTCATTTAAATCATATATGTATTTATAATTTATACATACCGTACTTTTTATACTTAGCCTAACTATATTAAATCCACTCATAGACACTAAAATTCTAATAATTTCACTATGGCTCACATATACCAAAAATTTACGCTATTTATTCACGACGTTCTAGGGTATTACTGTAAGCACCCCCGCCTGGATATCCCCAACCACCCGGACTACCTGAACGGGAGCTCCTACGGGAGGAGAAAAAGAATAAACATAAGACAAGACCTACCCTGGCATGCATGCACGAAAATAAGAACAGCGAAAGCAAAGCTAAACACATGCATGCACTACAGGTACCCCGCTAGCACAGCGGTCATAAGAAAAATAAAAGAATACAAATTCCTGTGCCGACACACACGAGACACGAGGTATGACCTGGCACAGTCAAAAATAAAAGAATAAACCCTACACAACCATCACAGTTGACAGAGACTGACGGGACTGCCTGTACACCATACCAACTCTGCCGCTAAAAGCTGATTCCCTTGCCAAACCCCACGCTGCCACTACCTGGAATGATGGAAAGCAAAGTGAGTCGAGAGACTCAGCAAGTATAAGGAAAGAAAGGCTGAAGGCTGTATAAATCCAATAAATTCTCCCCAGAATAAACCCTCAGGTACACACAAGGCATGAGACGCTACAACACAACAGTATAGCATAATAAAACACATACCGGTCCTTGGGGCCCACACAAAACACACGGCACCTAAGTCCTATACCAACCTGCCGCTGTCCTGAAAGGCAACATAAATCTCCAACAAACCTGCGTGCGCTGTCCCGGGTCGGTGCTCCCATCACCCGTGTGTTCGTGTCAGTACTCCTGACACCCGAGCCATAGGCTCCCTCGGAATGGTCATCCCGTCCGAAAACTGATAACTACCAGTAACCATGCAATGCACATAAAAATGCAATGGCGTAGTGAGCATCAATGTGATACACTGGCACCCATACATCCAGGCATTAGGCCATGCTCCACCCATATAGTAAACCACACGCGATGCATATGCCTGTGCTGAATGCAACCTAACCAAGCTAGAATGTCCGTGTCCAAGCATACTCAATAAATGAATATCCCAACATGCAACCCGTACCCATGTGCATGTCAAATCATGAACAGTAATATAATGAATATTATCGTGCAGTAAATCACATACTAGCAGAACTAGTCAGTAGTGCCCGGCACTGGTCAACGGCTAGTGATTAGGAGTGTCCACCCGACGGTCCACTTCAGGGCCGTACAATAGTCTACCCCAACATTACCAAACAGCCGACCCCTACCTCACTACTCGATAGCTCTAACTAAACCGTAAGTAAACCTGAGAAAAATCAGAAATAAACCCGTACATCTAGGAACCTAGTCCCCAAGTTGGGTTCAGCATCATTTCAAAAGGAATGAGGGCGGTACAAACCCCCGTAGGCACATAATAAATAAAACTCTAGAAGTCTCAGATTTAATTTAAATTAAAACAATTGAATAATAACTCAATAAATAATGTTAGCCGCCAAATTAGAGTAAGGGAGAGGATAAAATACGAGAAATTACGGAGTCTCTCACGGGAATTAAAGAACAAGAGGATAGGGTGAGGAGCTTGCCTTTATACAGCTGTTCCTTGCCTTTTTTGCACTCTCGCTGCGAAATAAAATGTTTTCCTAGCAATAAATAAATTCGTAACTTTAATTAAATAAATCTACCGTGTAATATAAATAATTTAACTATCTAAAATCCCACATAAACGCACTACAAATAAAATCCCAATAAATCTCACATTTATTTTAAATTAAATCATGCTAATAAAATTCTCATTTCGTATAATTAATACATGAAACCGAAACGAATTAAGAGAAGACATGGGGTTCACAAAATGGAAAAAAGATCGCAAGGGTAGATGGAGCTTGCCTCGTTTAAGCTGATTACAACGTTTTTACGCTTAAATCCCACCAAAATAATACATATTGCAAATTAATATAAACGCCCAAAATTAACAAAATTGGACCCAAAACGAAATTCCAACCGTACAGAATATTTAATACATAATTATTTACTTACCGGAATAATTAAACCACGATTAAACTTAATTTAATCTCAAATTTCTCCCCCAAAAATGGCCCTGCACGCTGCTACTTCTTCCTTTTAATTCCTCTCTGTTTGCTGGTTCAAAGTTGGGATGAAACTTCGTTGAAATTGGCTTTTAGAAAGCCAAAGAATTGGGCCACCAGAAGCTGCCGCGTGGCAGCCAGCTGGTGCCACCGCCTAGCCCCAAAACGACATCGTTTTGGAGTTGGGTTTGCTGAAAAATTAGCAACTTTTCCTTCCTAGCGCACGCTGCCTCCTTGCCTCGAACCCGCAACCGCCTAATTGATCCCTCGAACCCGCAACCGCTTGATTGATCCCTCGAACCTGCAACCGCCTGGCTGGTCCCTCGCGCACGCGACCAGCTGAGCTGGCTGCCTCTTTCATCCATTAAGCGTTCTTAATTAAATTTAAAAGACTCTCAACCAACTTTCGAGATTTGCACCAGCGCCCCAACACTTTGGAAAACTTCACTTGCACCTCACATTTAATTACACTAACACCCCGAACATTCCTAAAACTTCACCTAATTATTTCTTTCATTTCCATAAATATTCTCAATTAATTTAATTAATTACTCTTAATTTCCTATTTCTTCAAAACAACATAAATTATTATTCTTTCTTAACTCTCCAAATAATTTAATATTTCCATTAAACTCCAAGACAAATAATTATTTTCTTTAAACAGTAAATACTCAATAATCACTGAAATAAAAATTAAATTAATATTTCCTTTGAACCCACAAATATTCAATAATCACTATAAACACAATAATTAATAATTAATATTTCTTTTAAACCCAAAAATATTTAACAATTATTAATTATTCCACACCAAATTAATAATCATTTATTTAATTCCCCAATTTCGGGATGTTACAATTACAATAGTTGTACAGATTCTACCCTAATCCTCTGGCTGTCTTCGTTCGTGGCGTTGGAGTCATATATCACAACTTTTTTATCCTTCAAACAAAACTTGACCAGAAACCAATGATAATTCTTATAATTACATGGGACCAAAACCTACATTTTTTTCAAGATGTGTTAGTCGTACGGAAATAAATACATCAATGATAAAATTATTAACACTTACGTAGTTGATTGTCTACTAAGGAAGATTTTTGTCAATGCTCCTGTCAACAAAACGTGCTCATTCTTCCGGGACAGTCGTCGTAGAAGGAACGAAAATTGTCCCAGTGTCCTCATATTATTTTTTCCAAAATTATGCTATAGACACCTACAACCAAACAAAACATAATAGAACAATAACTCGGTTGACAAATTAAATTGAAATGAAACAAAACAAAAAAAAAAGAGAGTAATTTAAGATGCATGGAGCGCTCACAAATAGCTCGGTCGACATGATAGCATAATTCCTATCATATAGTGGATGAGACTGTGCACGTCTTAAGGAACACATGTAACTATCAATGTGTTCCTTCCCCAACCATTCAATTTCTTTCTCTATGTGTTGGAAGTCCACCGGGGATAGATTGAGCACGTAACCGGTGTGACGACTACAATAATCAAGAATTAGAATTTCTACCATTTAGAACGTATTGTTGTTGTAAATAGAAAAAAAATACAAGTTACTTACAAAATATTTTATTTAGAGGTCATGAATTCATCCCTTACTTGCTCAGGCACTGATGGTACTGCCTCCACTTCTGGCTCATTCGCTGGAACATTTTTCTTTCTCTTTTTCGGTCGGATCAGATCAGTGTAAGGAGATTTTAGAAACTGCGATGGCTATTTGTCTCGCATAGCACGTTTAGTGACCCTAACCACTTCCTCTTGCAACTGTACGAAAAATAACTATTACAACATGCATTTTTAAAATGATATGTAAAACGTATAAATAAAAGTGAATTAGGAACTTACCCCAGATGTAGATGTCTGGCCTTGAAAATCGTGATGATTAGGATCTATCTGATCAACACCCAAATGGTGCTCATTGCCATCGTCGCTGTGAGCTTGGGAATCCTCGGTAGACAGGACACGTAAATGAGTGCATAGTGTTGTGATCTGTTCTCTTGTTTGACCTATTTCCTTGTCAAACTGTGCCTTCATCTGACTGATTTCTTGTTGCATCCATTTCCTCAACTGATAGATTTCCTATTGCAGCCATGGCCTTAATTGACTGATTTTCCCATCCATCATCTGCACCGTTTTCAACGTTAGATCCAGCCTCTCGGTGAATTGCAAAGGGCAAAAAAAAAAAAAAAAAAAAACTTATTACAAACAATTACAAATAAATAAAAAAATATTATTGTAATAAACATACCTCATTCTCATATTGTGCGCGATGTGCACTATGCTGCCCAAATCTTGGCATCTTCTCTTCCTCTCCCTCCTCATCCCTGTGTATCCTATCCTCCTCATCCTCATGCCCTCTCTCCATACCTCAACTCTCTTCCTTTTCATGCTTGCCCTCCCAACCTCTACCCTTTCTACCTCCACCATCCTCATCCTCATCCTCATCCCCCCTCATTCTTCTCATCTTCACTTCCAATTTTGTAGACGTCGACTCCAACCGAGTGTTGAGGGTTATATGATCTCCAAAAATTCGTCTCCCGATCTGCATTGGTGGGGTCTAGTGTTGTAAACGATTCTCGTGCCTACAAAATTATATTTTTTAGATAGATATTACATAAATAAAAAGAAACGACACATTTTAGGTTATATTTACACTTACATTTATCAAACATTCCTCGTAATTTTTTATTTGTGGCCTTTTATTCTACAACCGTTTCCTGCACCTAGGAATGGTGATTGATTCGGGTAGTCTGACGACCCATTTATTCTCAAGAAATGAGAATGTCTCGATCAACCACCATTGTAAAGAGCAAAAAAAAATTATAATAAAAAAATATAAAACAAATTAAATTAAACAAACATTAGTAAATACAAATCATATACAATGTATAATGTAATGTAATACAATACAAAGAGAGTAGCATATTAGTGAACGAAACCATAAAGGTTGATTTTCTTCCCAATCTCGCTAGTTAGTTTCTCTTTCTTTGTGGCCAAACGAAGGTAATGTAGACTTTGACTATAGATGTATGTCCCCTAAGGGAACGTCTCAAATGCATGTAAATTATTGATCATAGTCCATATGAAATCCTCAACATATGCGCGTTTATGATGACCCAACAATAGTATATTGATCACAACAATGTAAATTAGTTTTAGGACATCATCTGGTACCAAGTCATTTCTCGTAATTAAGTTGCAATTTTATGTCATGCCCAGACACAAATAGTAGCGGTGGAAATAGCTGTGCCCGTAAACTATTTACCTCAACGGGCCTCGCTTCAATGCTTTATTTATCAATGAGGCCAAACTAGACTCTACTAATAAGGATGAACTTCTGCCTCCCATACCTATGTGGTGCGCCGCCAATCTCGAACTGCATTTCATCGTTACGGGCACTAGGAAATGTTACCTCTCTAATTAGAAGTTGAAGTAGCAGTTATATTGCAATCATCATTTGTGATAGAGGTATCTGCAAGAAGTGACATAATGGGCTCTGCACAAATCTATCCAACAATGCATATTGGTTGAGAGCTTCATGAACTGCCACAAGGTGCTTGATCCCACAATGAGTAGTGAATCGCATTCTTTGCGGTATTACTCGGTGAGCGTGAATATAAGTAAATTTCTTAGTCTGTTGATCAACCATTTGCAAGAAAAAGAAAAAAAATAATATAAAAAATTAAAATAAATTAGCAAACAGTCAAATAAAAAAATTGAAAAACACTAAAACTACTATAAAAAAAACAAATTTAATAAACTAATTGAGAACATGTGATAAAAAATTATAGTAAAAAAAGTTAATTTGAAATTGTTTAGTTGCCCAACAAAACATAAAACTGCATTAATATTCTAAACTTATAACCCATAAATGAAAAATAATGTAACATTTGCTCAGATGATTTTTCTGTATTTGTATTTGTATGACTATTTTCTTTTTGTATTCAATCTTGTATTTGTATTTTAAATTATTTTTTATTTTTTATGTAATACCCCGAGAGCCCAGAAAAGTTAGTATATATCGAGGATAGTGTAAGAAAAGAAACAACACTAGCTGGATACTTTTTGGGCTGAATGTTGGCAAAGAACTCCCAAGTTAAGCGTGCTTGACCTGGGGTAATTCAGGTATGAGTGACTCCCTTGGGAAGTTCGTGTAGGCCCATCAGGATAAGTTGTTCCGGTCCTTCCTATCGCTCGAACGGGATGTTACATTTTATGTATTCAAACTTGTATTTATATTCTAAACGTGTATTTTTCTTGAGCATTTTCTATGTGTTGAATAAGATAAATGAATGACTCTTGAACTTGCTTTTCTCAATTTCTACTGTTGTTTTTTGAGAGAACATTGAAAGTTCGATTTTAGCGCAGTGTTAAAATTGAAAATAATGTATAACATTACCCATAATAATTAAAAAAAAAACACTTCTATATGGAATCAAACATTATTTTTCTGCTCTAATGGTTGTATTTTCTGTGTTGTTTGGTCAATAAAAAAAACCTTTTTATATAATAGGGAAATAGTTTTTATTTTTTGGTAGATAGTAGGAATTTAGAGTTGTTGTTGTTAACGTAAAGTAGAAATAAAAAATAGAATTATTTTTAAAACAAATAAATTATTATAAAAAATCACCATTTACAAAAATAATGTGTGGCGGCAGGTAAAATTTTGTAGCAATTACAGATAAAATTAATATTTCTGAAAATAAAATACATTACAAATTAATTTTTATAATTTAAAATTTTATATTACAAGTTAACAGAAAGTGGTGTGTGAGCCCTACCTCTTATGGGGGCTATGTCCCCTTCTCAATTTACCTACATCGAGTAAATATTATGTTATTCAACCCAAACTATATAGTAACGCTCTGTTTTTCTTTTGGCTAAACATGGGCAACATAAATTTTTATTAAGTGCAAAAATTTAATATTTAAAGGATTAATTCAAGTTTAGTTACGAAAAATATTATTGATACACCTTTGTGTACACTTTAAGCTACATAAAGGTGTACCAATGACAAAAAGTTTCTCATGAGGCGTATAGAGGCGCGTGAAGTGCAGGATATTTTGGTCATAATACCCTTTTATGTAGCCCAAAATGTACAAAATGAGTGTACATCTAGCATGATTCGTTAGCTAAAGGTGTTAACGTAATATTGAGTTAAATTAGGGGTATCCATGTAAATTGATTTGAGTGTTGAATTTTTTTTGAACTTTCCTCTTCCAGACACTTGCTTCCCAGTTCCCAACGTCGCTCTTCTTCCTCGTCCTCCTCTTCTTTTTCTTCTTCTTCGCAGTGTGGAATTATCAAACAACACAAAGATGGGGGTGAAAAATCTATGGGACATCATAGAATCCTGCAAGAAAACTATCCCTCTTCACCATCTCCAGTAAGTTCGTTTTCCCTATCTAAAATTTAACATTGCTCAAATCTCGTGTATATATATATTCTCTGCGAATTCCATGGTTTATAAATGTTTGTTTCAAAGGATCTGTTTTTTGGGACTCAGGAATAAGAGGGTATCCATAGATTTATCGTGTTGGATGGTTCAACTTCAAAATGTCAACAAGTCGCACTGTTCTCTCAAGGACAAGCTTTACATCAAGGGTCTCTTTCACCGTCTCAGAGCCCTCATTGCTTTGAACTGCACCCTCATCTTTGTCACTGGTATTGTTGTTTTACCCCCGCTTTTCTGTCTCTCATTGATTTAATATATCTTGTTCCATTGACAAAATGTGCAGTCGTTACGACGCACAGTTATCTATACTTTAAATGGTTGAATTTTCCCTTTTAAGTAACTGAATATAGAAAACATTTATGTTCTTGGATACCATGGTGTATCAAAGTATGAAACAGCTTCAAGAAGTGGAGATACTAAAATGTTGTTCTGCATAATAGTACTGATTGGCTTGATGCCAAGTGTTTGTTGGTCTTGCTCTACTGCTTTTGCTAGATACTTTTTCTATTCCATCCACTTTCCTCGCAGGAGCCTTTTTATTAGTCATCTTCTCACATGACCAAATCATTTTAAGTGTGTGCCACACATCTTATCCTTGATAGGAGCCTCCCCAACCTTATTATGGATAACATTATTTCTAATTTTATCTTTTCTTGTGTGGTTGCATATCCATCTCAACATCCTTATCTCCATTACGTTCATATTTTGCATATGTTGGTGCTTTATTGTCCAACATTTTGTCCCATCTTACTATCACATAAAATGTTGGATGCACTTTTCCATTCTATCCATCTTGTCTTAATTCTATGGGTAACATCCTCATTAATCTATCCATCTCTTTGGGTGATTGGTCCAAAATATTTGAATCGATCTTTTCTTAGTATGACTTGATCTTCCAATTTTACCTTAACATCTTCCATACTTGCATGTTTTCACTAAACAAACATTCCATATATTCGGTTTCTACTATGCTTAACTTGAAACCTTTAGATTCTAACCTATTCCTGCATATCTTGATCTTAGTACTCATGAAAATGATTGTGCCATTACTGAGAAAAGCATCCGGTCTCATGCCATCCTTGAATCTACAAGTATTGGTTGGGTTAACCCCTCGGATAAGAGGAGGATATAGAAATAGATTTAGTTTCAAGTAGGAGCAAGTCTACCCTAAAGCGGCATATCACTTATGCCCATTTGAAAATTAGGAGACCCAATGTTAAGTGAGGAAGTTTTGTTAAAGTGATCTGAGAGTATCAATCCATGGTTAGACACTTTCTTGGCTAGCTCACAATGAGTTAGCTGGAGTATGTAGATGGGATTTGAGTAAGAGTTTGGTAAACTATTTTCAATAATATCAATATGGATGACATTTTGGGTTACCTTGTTGGGAATGTGCTCTTGCACAAGAAAGGAAAATAATGGATTTGATCTAAGTGAAGTGTATAAAAGATGAATACCAAATGGTTCTGTAAATGAAGGGGTGATCAAGTGGATATGGGAGGATTATTTCTTCAAGCTAGTTAATGAAGGTAGAGAGGAGAAATAAATATTACACTGGGAAATGTTACTAATTCTGAAAAATAAAAGAACTACTGTTCCATAGATGTGTTTGTGCAGAAAAAGTAAAGCAAGTCCTAGAAAAGATGGAAAAATGGTGAATGGTTGGACTAGAGAATAGCTTCATAGAAGCATGAAATACATGAAAGAACATGACATTTTATGGTTAATAAAACTATTTAATGTAACTCTTAAATCGAATAGCATTCCTAATGTGTGGGAAAATAGTACTCTTGTACCCATTTACAAGAACAGAAAAGATGTCCAAAGTTGAAATTACTGAGAGATCAAATTAATAAGTCACACCATGAAACTTTAGCAGAGAATGATTAAGCAAAGGTTGAGAAGAGAGTCCGTGGTCTTTGAAGACCAATTTAGTGACATGTCAAGTGAAAAGTTTTAGAGATAAACAAACAAAAATTACATATAGATATACTGTATATTACTTAGAGAAAGCTATGAGAGAGTCATAAAAAAGTCTCTGTTAAAGCTTTGGAGAAGAAAGGAGTCTAGGCCAATGTAAGCCAATAACAGACGGCCCATGTCAACTGCTTTTCTCTCAATTGAACCCAAGGATACGCTTGATCAGCCTGGCCTTGGTTGGGTGTTGAATGAATAGTGGATACTACCAGATCAACATAAAGAAAATTTAATAGTGACATTGGACTCTATGTTTAAATTTAGATTCTTGCATTCTTTTGCTAAATATCAAGAGCTGGGGTCTTGCACTGTCAATTTCAGAAGGGTGAATTAAGTCCAGGAATAGATCATAGCTTTAATCTGTGTTGGTGTACAGATGGATCAATTCCTGCTATCAAGTTATCAACTTACAGAAGGCGCTTAAAGTCAGGGACTGAGGTAGGGCAATCCCTGCATCATTTTCTTTCTTTTGAACTATTAAGTTTCTCACATAGGAACTCCTTGCTGTACTAACTGTGCTTACTTATTAAGGCAGACTCTGCAGGATGAAATAAATTTGAATAATACATCTTCACTTCGAAGAAATATGGGATCTGAGTTTTCCTGTATGATAAAAGAGGCCAAGCTCCTTGGCATGGCACTTGAGGTTCCTTGCTTAGATGGGTAATTTTTTATTAACCGTGAAGATATTTTTTTCCTGGCTTGCAGAAGTATGAAGTTGGAAAAAAAGATGATGAAAAAGAAATCATTATGAGAGCTAGAGATGATTAATATTTGTGTATGTGTATATCTCTTGTTTGGTCTTGCAAATAATGTTTCATATCATATACGTGTGGTTTATACGGAAAATCTTTGTTTTGGAGACATCATGGTGAAAGTTTTTTTTTTTCCGAAATATTTTATTTGTTCAAAAGATTGGCACTTCCCTTCTCCTTTAGGAAAAAAAACTCACAATAATAAATATCAAATGAGATTTTTGTTTTTTTTGGCTAATTAATGAGATGTTGTATATGAAAAAATAACCGACTTTGTTACTCCTTTTATTTTGTCAGATTTTTGAGTTATTGGGTTTTGCCACTCCCTGTGCTGGTATTCTGTGTTTAGAGGTCTGCTTAACTTTTATTGTGCCAGGGTATAGAAGTAGCAACAGATTGCAACCTATACACTCTTGTGACTCTTCAGTCGTGATGTGCTGCTGAATTCTTTGCTTAAGAAGTCCCTTATTGATTTTAATGAGCATGCATGTCAGTCTAAAAGATTTTTTTCATATTTGTGATTAAGGAAGAGTTTCTTATTGATTTTATTCATATTGATTCAAGGCTTGATATACTGTTGCTGGAATGAAAAACGTTAGGGAGAAGTAAAAGCTTTTAAATTTTGATTCTGTCAGAATTAGCAAGTTATAAGATCATTTGTATGGCATCATATCATCATCTATGGTAATAGTCAAATAATTAGCATTAATCGTATCTTTAACTTCCCTTGCCAATATTCAGGGTCGAGGAAGCTGAAGCTCAGTGTGCTTTGTTAAACTCAGAATCATTGTGTGCAAGTAAAATCTCTTATTTTTTAAGTGAGAGTTTTCCCCCTGATTATCTGATTCTTAAGGGGACTCAAAAAGGTGATAATCTTACCATTGTATTTGTTACTGTTATAGTTACTTGCATTGTCACTGTTGCCAGGATGGATGTTTCACTTCAGATTCTGATGTCTTCCTATTTGGCGCGAGGACAGTTTACAGAGATATATGTCTTGGTTTGTTTGATGCCTAGATGGGTTTTTTTGGTTGCTTTTGCAGTTCTCTACACACAATTTTCTCATACTTATGATTGCTTTCTTATTGTGCTGATAGTGTTGATTACTTAATGATATAGGGGAAGGCGGCTTTGTTGTTTGTTATGAAATGGCTGATATTGAGAGAGAACTTGGATTTGGAAGAAATTCTTTGGTAATTTTCCTTCTGGAAAGTTTGTGATGAAATAGCCACTAAAAAGATTGTTCATTTTGTTTCTATTGATAATCTCTTAATTGATTGCCACTTTTAGAGTACTGTTCTATCTATGATTACAGGAAAAGTTTCAAAAGGAAGGCAAGAGAAAACAAAAGAAAAATAAGATTTTTTATGATGCAGGGTGGGAAATATCACCAAATGGCTGTTCAGGGTAGAATATTTGATGCATTGAAATGTATATTTATTCTGTTGACTCGCATAAAAAAATTCCCCTTTTAATTATTCCCCCCAGTGAATCTGAAATTTCTGATATATTGGAAAGTATTATGTGCTTTTATGAAATGCTGCCTTTTGAATCTAGTTCGTAGATTCACCTACATTATTTATCTTTCTTGAGTATTTCATAAGGATCATCATGCATGGCCTCATGCAGCATCATTGCCTTTCATTTAATTTGTCACTAACTGGTTGTAATCTTTGTAATAAATTTGAAATTCCAATTTACAGCATATTCATGGGATTAAGTTTGTTCTGAAGTACTAAATTAATGATCTATTGATTTTCAGATTACACTGTCTGTTCTTCTTGGCAGTGATTACTCTCCAGGAGTTCGGGGGCTTGGTCCAGTAATATGCTTAATCTGTTGCTTTTTAATTGTGTTGGATTGGCTCTTTTTTTCTTTGATCAATTGAATGATTTGCAAAGGAGCCAGTTATATGGACTTTTATGCTTTTCAACCTGGTTTACAGGAGTCAGCATGCCGAATAGTTGAGTCAATCGGTGATAAAGGTGTTCTTCAACGAATTGCTTTAGAAGGATTGTCATTTGCAAGAAAGGGTTCAAGGAAACAGGGGTGCAGTCGCAGATGCAATCATAAAGAAAATGAGTCAGATCGTCAACTTAACATCAATGGTGAACCATATTATGCATGTATTTTATGTAGCCTAGTGGTTACTTTGGACTGGCCTGCTTTTTCTTTCTACATATTGAGCAAATTTCTGGATTTAGTGAAATGGAAATTAATTCCAGAGGAGCAATATTTTTAACCTGGACAACTTGAGGACTTTTTAATGTCGATGTTGGTGATAATGATGTGTTGAAACCTATTCATGTCTCCACAATTGCATGTTTTCCAGTGCAAGATACACACACAATCACCTTTCTATTTTTCATTTCTTTATCTTAAGGTTAATATAGATGAATATTTATCAAAAAGAAACAAAATTAATTTAGAGCAATAGAGAGATGGGTGAGGAAACTATAGTGGCTAATGTACAATTTGTAGAAGCAT
Source organism: Diospyros lotus (assembly GCF_014633365.1). NCBI lineage: Eukaryota > Viridiplantae > Streptophyta > Magnoliopsida > Ericales > Ebenaceae > Diospyros > Diospyros lotus. The sequence continues at coordinate 47,453,274 of NC_068338.1, read as the reverse complement.
TCTGCTTTCTTCTTTCACTAGTTTTTCTATTGATTGGACACACTAGTGTAGGTTTCTTGTCTTGCTGGCAGGGAAGAGACAATGAATGTGGATTCTTCTTAGAAAACAATTAGAAGGAGAAAGCTAGATATTGTACATCCTAATATTACCCGATCCATGTTTTCTTATAGTACTATACGGCCCCAGGTGAGCAACGCAAACATTTTTGCTGTATATTGTATGAGGGAGTAGATTTTATTGGAGTGCTATTTGGGCTCGTGGTTTAATTGAAGCTTCTTATTTTGCTATAACATACATGTCAAACAGATATTTTATTGTTATTCCATGTTGTACAGGTTGATTTCATAATATTAACTATGTCTATATCAATCATCTTCATTCTCCGCCGTTTGATGAGCTTTTCCATATGAAATGTTGTTAAAACTTCATCTTATCATTTCCTCGCTAGAGGGTTGCATTAGGAAGGGCACTTGGTGTAAAATTTTGTCACATTATTCTTTTGGATGGATTTGTATTGTCAATGTGACTTTTAGAAGTCAGTTAACATTATGAATTCTGTGCCACTGACTTTAATTTGGTTAGAATAAGGTGCCGTTGATGATGATACATTTCAGATCCTACTTCTAGGTTGATTATGATTTTTCAGCACCCTAAAATTTTTTGTCAATTTCTTTGATCATATTTGAATCTGGGTCAGTGTTGTGATGAGGTTCTTGAATGCACCATGCCTGGGATGGCAGGTCACAGGGGGGCTGCAAGCCTAGTATAACTGGTATCCTTATGCCCTTCTAATTTTTTGCTTGTCTAACTGATGGAATACATCATTATTTTGGTAGGAAGTGAACGGGATTTACAAGGGGAAAAGCATTTCCAGCAAGTTGTTGGTGCATATTTGAAGCCAAAGTGCCATTCTGCTGACTCTGAGGCTGTGCATGGAAGCAATATTAAGGAACAAAGATGTAGCAAAAGTTGATCTGTTAAATCAAAGCCTGTTGTGCCCTGCAGACTCAGGACGCCAAATAAAGCAGAACATTGCCTCCGGTAGCTGCTCCACAGTTTCAAGTGCTCCGCAACTGAGGTCATCGATCTCTTGAGCCCTTCCCCACCGCAGCATTGCCTCTTGGTGTCAAAAATGGTGACAGTCTGGTCTTGAATGTTGTATCGATGTCATTGACTCGAGTGAATCGAAACTGAAGGGTCTGCTGATCATGCCAAGAAGTCAAGAGAGTTGAGATTGTTCTTAGCTAGCATCAGAGAAGACCTTAAGTGACAAATGAATGGAAACTTTTATGGCATAAGGCCATCATGTGTTTATTTTCCTGTTATGGTGGGATGATTGTTGAAAACCCCACTTTCCTGTTACTGAAGCCTAAACAAAAGGAGAAATTTCATACTTGGTTATTAAACATCTTCGGCAGAAGATGTACATTACATCTATCAAATCTACAGAGTTTTAACATCGACGGCCATAACTGGATGAAACAAACAACCATACAAACAATCTCCAGCGAGTGCATATCCCCATTGAAACAAAAAAAAGAAAAAAAAAAAGAAAAGAAGATGATGGTCTAAACTCACCGTATAGAATCAACAATGTTCATGCACATTTTCTCCAAGTGCCACACGGGCATTCTTCTCCAAGAAACTCATGCATCCCAGCTTCATTTCTCATCTAGGAAGGTAAAAGGTTGAGCCTCGTCTGTTTTGATCAAAAATGGTTTGCGGGAATTCAGATGTCTGACTGATATGGAACTGTGGAGATGGCCTCCGAGTTGGTGTGGCAAAATATGGTAGGAATTGGGACCCAGGGTAGTCAGGATCACCAGGAAATTGTGATGGCAAGCAATGGGATGCAGAGGTGGTCGAGCTGGAAGCTCCGTGAGAGGATGCTGAGTTGCTTGCAGTTGGAGGTTTCAAACTCGCGTGGCACGAGACAAGTGGGGGGATACCAATGGCTTGACCTTCAAGAAGGTGATTGTCATGTCCGAATGGGATGGAGGAAGGCATGCTGAAGCCCTCACTTATTCTGGGAAAGGAGCCTTGTGGCTCAGGCTGGGCTGATCCAAATGGGCCAGGCCAAGCCGTCTGGTTGGTGAGACAGGTAGAAAAAACTGGCGGCCCAGGATGCACTGGAAAGTGGCTTAATGCAGGCAATCCTGTTTGTGGTGGTGGTGGACGGCCAGCCACCCTTACTGCTAGTATTTTCCCCTCCATTTTGCGCCCATTCATATGGGTCACTGCCATGGCAGCATCAGTGGGACTTTCAAAATTAACAAACCCATAACCTTTACTGAGACCACTGCTGAAATCTTTAATCACTTTCACGTCAATGATCTTGCCAAATGGACAAAAGAGCTCTCTCAACCTACCATCATCAAAATCCTGAGGAAGATAACCAACGTAAAGGCTCGCATCATGGCTTTCTTTGTTGAGTTTGCTTCTTGCCTTTGGAATTGAACCAGCCCCAAGCTCAGAAGAATGACACAAAACGTTAGCATCCTGCGGTGAAGCCATCAAGGGACAACCAAAGGCTGGATGGCAAAAGCTTCCACAAGTTGAACAAGCAGTCATCATTTTAAAGGTTGACTGCGGCTGCTGAGGGCAGACATACTGTTTGTGCCCTTCCTCCTTGCACACGTTGCAGTAGTTCTCACCTTTGTATGTTCCATTTAGTTTTGCAAGCTCCTGCAGTTGGGCTCGTTTGCGATCACTCATTCCATCTACCGGAATTAGCATTTTCTCAACCATTCCTACAGCTGCATCCAAAGACTTCTGGTTAAGTGCCTCTATATAGACATGCAAGTCTTCATCGTCTTCTGGTCTCACTGATTTTCTCTGGGAGCCTCTACCCCGCAGTAGAATCTTAGCACCAGTTTTCTTCTCCATTCTCTTTAGCGTGTTTCCCCTTGGACCAATTATATAACCAATAAAGTTGTACTCAGGATATTCCTTCACTGGTACATACAATTTTTTAAAGAGCTTTTCTGGCTTGTAACCAGGAGGAGTATTGAAAGTTGAATTCTTCTTAATCAACTTAGAAATGATAATTTGGCGTTCTTTGACTAGTTTGTTCCGGAGCCTCACCTCTCGTGTATTTATTCTTATACCAAGATTATTGTACTCTGGCTGGGGAGAGGGAGATCTTTCTTCCTCGGGTCTCTCATCATGCAGCTCTGAACTACGTAGCTTGCTGTTTATTTGGTGGAGTCTCTCCATCAACTTCTGAATCTGGTGATCCAACCCAGATTCAAGAGATCTTTTGAAAAAGTCAGGAAGTTGGATAGGGCCAAGCATTTTTAACTGTGACAGATCGCTAACCCACCTGGTTTTCCTTCTTTTACCAGTCTGTCTAGCAGCACCACTTTCCTCAACCTGTTCAGGCTGCTGATCCCATCTACTGCGACTCCGTTTTCCAGAACTTCCAGCATGCTCCAGTTGCTTATCAGCAGTTTCATCTTCTAAAATTGTAGAAACAACAGCTTTACCATGGGGATCTGAAACCGAAGACCCACCATCTGATTCTTCTTTAAACAGTTCTTCCTGTCTGAACTTCTTCTGCAACTGGTGAACTTGAATCGTATCTGAATTGCATACTGTTGCATCCAATGGTCTCTTCTTTTCTTTTGAACTATCATGGTAAGATCCTGATTTGTTATCAGTTCCAACAGCGTCCCTTTGAGAAGAAAATTCAGATGCAATCTCCTTTGAAGCATCCTCAACTGGTTGTTTTGTCCCATCATGGTCCCAATAAAACGGTACTGGAGAAATGCAGGCTGAAGGTTCCTCAGTTAATTCTTCATCTGATCCAACATTTGATTCCTCGTCTAGATCTTCTTCAGGGTCCAATTCTGAGTCTTCTTCAAGTTCCGTTTCTGGATCCTCTTCAGGATCCTCATCTGGATCTTCTTCAAGCTCATCATCAATATCATTCTTAAGAGAAGTATGAGGGCCACACCCAACAACAGGCTCTTCCACTCGTTCTTCTGCCTGTTCCTCAGACAGTGCATGTTTTGATTCCTTGATTTGAAAGCTGTGCTTCTCTTTTGTTCTGGAGTTATATGAAGCTTTACTTCTATTCATTTTACCTGTCTTGTAAAGGCAGCAGTTATTATCCAACAATTGGCTTGAAAGGATTTGGTAGTAAACATTCGAAAAACTGAACAACAAACAAATTCATTTGTTGCACTCAAAAAAGTCATGGCATCACACCATACTTTTCTTTTGGTATGAGCACCTGTCTATGTAGTGAACAGATCTAGTAAGTTACAAAAACACCATTGAACCTAAATTCCAGAGAAAATATAAAATTAGAAACCCAGACCCTTAAACAAATGACATAGCAGCACTAAAATTCTTTGAAGGCATGGAAAACTTATTACAGTGACTGGACGTGACAAATCGCTTAAAAATGCTACAGTGAACACCATTGTAAATACAAAATATAATAGCTCTTTTTCTATTCAAAGGAATAAGTAGTATAAAACAGCAATTCTTTGACATATTATCAATAAAATGGAAACTGTATCACCAGCTAAAGTGAACCCCATTGTACATACAAAATACAGCTGTAGTTCTTTTTCAGTTCAAAGGGATAAATTCTTCCATATATTATCTAAATAGAACTGGTATCATTATAACCATGCCATTAACTGCCAACTCCCATAGTGTATTTTTTCAGAATGCCCCATGTACACAATTAAAGTCGCTCAGTACCAGAACAATTATGTGCCTAGCTGCCCATGTACAGAAAAAGTTCCATATAGCAACCGGATACTTTCCAAGCCATGTAAGTACTGGCACAAATTTTGAGCACCACCATAGATCTGCATATTATGCTCAGTCTGCTTAATGCTTGAAATGTACTCAACTGAGGTACCCTACAAAAAACATAACATGAACCCAGGATTCCCCATGGATACATTCCCTGGATACACCAAGTGATACCTAAAGTGAATTTCAAAAATACATTATATCCTGCATTATCACCTAAAAAATATGACCCCCCAGCATTTTATAACAGGCCTTTAGGGACAAGGTGAATTTGAATACTGGACCACTCCCTGCTCATAGTGTGTTCATTAATATAACTGCCCCTATTACATTTTGCCAAGAATTCTATAGAAATGACAGTAGCATACTACAACCCTTACTCAGTAAACCGATCGTCGATGACATATATAATCTCAACAAATTACCATCAACAAGAAAATGTTATGAAATACCCAAGATTCATGGAATCCACTAAACTGAAGTGCGTTCGCTCCATTTTGCTGCCCCCCCCCCCCCCCCCCCTCTCTCTCTCTCTCTCACACACACACACACACACACACACACATCTGACCGGAAAAGAGGGCCCCCTATTATTACAAGTGAACTTTTTGCCCATCAATTTCTAATTATATCCAAAGGCAGTGCAAATTATCGCCACAAAATTAAGAGCTGTATAGTAATCGCTTTGATGTAATCAATAACTCAGTTCTGCATGGATGAGAATTATTCACCTAATCAAGCCCGTCCTCTAACTCAATTCAATGAGCAAGAAACTCCAACGCCACCAAGCTTCTCGATCTTGAATGGTTATATTTCATCAACACGGTGCATCGTGTCCTATTCACATCCGAACAGAAATTTAGGATTCCAGGCAAGGCACTTTTTGAACTCCGACTCGGTCAAAGTAGCAAAGAATATAAAAATGCAGACGAATAAATCTGTAAATACAATAAATCTTATATGCAGGCGAAAATTTAAGAGAGACAATCACGTCGAAATAGCACCTTCGTGACGTTATACTACACAAATTCTGTCTATCACGTCGAAATAGCACCTTCCCTAATCGCGCGCGCTCTCTCTCTCTCGATCTCAACTGCGATGACGTACCGATTGAATTTGGTACCGATGTTAGGCCGCGTTTGATAGCCAACTTTTTCCAAGGAAAAGGCAATTTTTCCACCCAATTTCCAACTTGTGCATTGTTTGACAGCCATTTTTTTCCAGGGAACTCATTTTCCCATTAATGGTCACGTAATTTTCCTTCAAACCATGGAAACCAAATTCCTTGGGGGGGGAGGAGATGGAATTTTCTTGGCAATTGAAAGCAGCAACTTACCGAGCGAGAGAGTCGACAGAGCCAGCAAGCGAGAGAACGATGGGAGAGCCAGCGACCGGCGAGGGGCCAAGGGGGCGACTGGCGAGGCGGCGAGAGCGAGGCCTAGGCCGAGTCGGCGCCAGCGAGCGACGATCCGAGGTCCGACGGAGGCAAGGAGGCCGGAGAAGGAGAAGGGCAGGGGGGTGGGCGGCGGCAGCGAGCGAAGCAAGAGAGGCAGAAGGGGCGGCGGCTGGGGGATGAGGGAGAAGGGCAGGTGGGTGGGGGAGGGTTTGCCAATTATTTATATTTTGTATTTTTAATAATTAATAAATATAAATATATAAAAATAAAAAATAAAAAATTACGTATAAATTATTTCTTTGAAAAACAAAAAAAAATTAATTTTGTAATTTTATTTCTTTGAGAAAATAATGTAATTAATTTAAAATACATTATTATTTTAATTTTTTTATTTAAAATTTAATATTTTTCAATATATTTTTATTATTAAATTTCATGAAAAATGTGTCATTTCTATAAAAAAATAATAATTATCAAATATAAAATAATGCCTATCAAACACAAAATGTTAGGAAAATAATCAAATTCTATAAAAAATATTACCAATCAAATACCAAAAGATGAAAAATAACATAATTTTTCAAGTAAAAAATTATATTAATCAAACAGCTTAGGTGGTGTTCTCTTTGTGTTTCAATTTTGAGTTTTGAGTTTTGAATTCATTTTCAATTTTATGTTTTGAGTGTTTGTTTTGGGATTATTGAAAATGAGTTCTTTTTGTCATTCTGAAAAAATGTTTCTCAAAAACTAAAAAATAGAAAACGCGTTCTCTTCAAGATTTTGAGAAAAAATATTTTATGATATTTTATTTAATAAATTTGATTCAAAGTAAATTATAAATATTTATTAATAAATTATAAATTTAATTTAAAGAATTTAAATTATAATTCCAAAAATAATTAATGATTTAATCATATATAATAATGTTTTAAAATTACAAAGTATTTTTTAAAGTCATTTTTAATTTGACTCAACTAATAATTTTATAATAAAATTATTTTTACTTACAAATTAAAATTTGACATTAATTTTAAAATTTAGATTACCCACAACATAAATATTAAAAAAATTATAAATCATAAAATAGTAAAAGAAAAAGTTTATCTAAAATTTTAAAAATATTATTGAAAAGAAAAAATAATAACAAAAACCATAATATATAAATCATAATACATATTTTGGGTGTGGAGGCAAAAGAAATGGCAAGGAAGAAATGGCCGAAGCTGAAAGAAGAAATGGCAAGGAAGAAATGGCAAAGTGTAGAAGAGACGACTGGCGGTGGTGATGGTAATGGCAGATCTGGGCGTAGAGGGCAGTGGCGATGATGGCGGTGGCGGTGGCAGATCTGGGAATGAAGGGCAGTGACGGGCGATAGCGATGGCGGTGGTGGCGGATCTGGGAGTAGCGGTGGTGTCGGTGGCAAGCGATGGCGGTGGAGGATGCAGACTTTGGCGTGGAGGGCAGTGGCGGTGGTGGTGGAAGATCTGTGTTGCTTGTTGGAAGAGAGAGTGGAGCTTGAAAGAGAGAAGGAAGAAGGAGTGCGTGAGGCTGAAAACACTTGCTATAACATCCTGTTCGAGCGATAGGAAGGACCGGAACAACTTACCCTGATGAGCCTACACGAACTTCCCAGGGGGGTCACCCATCCCTGGATTACCCCAGGTTAAGCACGCTTAACTTGGGAGTTCTTTGCCAATATTCAGCCCAAAAGGTATCCAGCTGGTGTTGTTTCCTTTCTTACACTATTCTCGATATATACTAACTTCTCTAGGCTCTCGGGGTATTACATTCTCCCCCCTTAAGCACATGACATCCCCGTCATGTGACCTTACAACCGGTCCCAGATCTCTCCCCCCTTGCATGGCCGATGTAGGATTCGCCTAAGGTGCCTACACGCACCCCCCATAAGGGCCTGACGCCCCTCTCGAGACTCAGCCTCCTCGCTGAGGTTTGCCCCACCATTGCGCTCAGAGGCTCGAGGGTCGGCTCTGATATCATTTGTAACATCTCGTTCGAGCGATAGGAAGGACCGGAACAACTCACCCTAATGGGCCTACACGAACTTCCTAGGGGGGTCACCCATCCCTGGATTATCCCAGTACGCTTAACTTGGGAGTTCTTTGCCAACATTCAGCCCAAAAGGTATCCAGCTGGTGTTGTTTCATTTCTTACACTATCCTCGATATATACTAACTTCTCTGGGCTCTCGGGGTATTACACTTGCGTTTTTCGCGTTTTCAATTTTTACTGTATTTTGGCTGAAAACATCCAAAACGTTTTTTTACTGTTTTCCATTCCTTCACAAATTTTTTCCTTGTTTTTGAAAACACGTTTTTGAAAATAACAAAGATAAAACATTTTCAGTGTTTTGGAAAATTGAAAATAGAAAACGGCCCGAAAATGCCAAAGTTGGCCCTTAAATTTTCGATTTCTAGGAATTTATTTTTCCTATAATTCAATTCCTTGAAATTCATTTTCTTTCCACTTAAATTCCACATTTACAATCAAACACACCCTTAATTACGAAAGAAGAGAAGGACCAAAATACAATTCCATTTTATGCAAGGACCATTGTGAAACCTTGAAAGTTTACTAACCTTGGGAAATTATAATGAATTCAAAAGTGATTCTTCTTTTTAAAACAAGAAGTAATTTGTAAAAAAAATAAATTCATAAATGTTAAATAAAAAAAGTGATTTTTCTTTTTAAAACAAGAAGTAATTTGTGAAAAAAAAAATTCATAAATGTTAAATAAAAAAAATAAACTTATTTAACTGGTAACTATATATTTTAAATAATATATGAAACTATTGTTTTTACTTGATACAGACAAGTTGTTATTATATTAATATTTAAATAATAATATTTTAATTTTTAATTGTATAAAATTTATATGATAAGATTTACATTGATTATTGATAATTTAATATAATAATTTTTATTTTATTTCAGCTTGAAATCAAAATTTCTAAACACCTTTATTCTTTTGGGTGTATGTATATATATTAAAAATTATGGTTCATATTATATATTTTAAATAAAATTTTATTAGATGACAGTTAAATTGATAATTATAATTTAATTTTATATTTTTTATAATAAAATTTAAATGAACGTATTTTCGTTGATTATCAATTCGGACACTCGATATCAGCAGTGTCCGACCACTCCACATTTTTATATTAGTTTCTTTAAACCCACGTTTATTAATCCATCGACAAAGGTATATTTCCTTTATCTCTATGTCTCTTTCTTCACATGCAATTGCATTTTCTTTGAGTCTTTAGGGTTGTTTTCTTTTGCGGAGTATTTGAATTGAAAATTTTCAAATATCTATGAATGTGTTTTCTAGGGGACTTTGTTTTCTTTTTTATTTATATATTTCTCCCTTCTTGCTATTTTATGGTTTGATGCATGTGGATTTTGGTGATTTCTGTATTTTTCTATTTTTTTTTTGACAAGGGTAGGTTTGATTCTTATTCATAAACAAATAATTTTTACTTTTTTTTTTCTTTTGTTTTGATATCAATGATAAGTCGTAACAACACTTTTCGAGTGTGTATCGAGTAAATTTATTAGAAATGCCCAATGACTTATATATCACAATGGTAGTAAGTTCAAAGAAATTTGAATCTGGACTTACCCCCCCCCCCCCCCAAAGCTTGAACCTTAGCGGTAGAGAAAGGCCCTGCTTGTTGTAGCTTAAAAGTTGTAACTTCTAACTTCAAAAAAGTTGGGATGTAGTGTTTGTTTTAGTTTATAGAATTCTAACTTATAACTTCTACTAACTTTTAGAAAGGGTAGAAGTTAATTTTTTCAAAACTGTGGTACCCCAGCTTTTACAACTTCTACTTAAATAATTACATTTTTATGATAATTTTGCCCTTATTTTTAACAAATAATTACTCTTTTGTCTACGCAATCATGAGTTTTTCTTTTCCACCGCCATTTTCATTTTCAAATCTCTTCCTCTCTCTCGTCATCTTTAATTAATTTTTTTATAACACTTGAAATTTATACATATACACTAATTAATTTTTAAATTATCATTCTATAACTATTAAGAGTATTATGGACAATTATACAAAAATAAGTTATTTTACAACTTATGGTATCAAATACCACAACTACTTAACTACAACTTCTAAGAAGTTGCAGCAAACAGGTTCACAACTTATTCTAAGTTTTAGAAGCTATAATCTAAAAACTTATAAATTATAATTTCTTTAATTAAGCTGCAACAAACGGGGCCAAAGCCATGGATGCATGTCAAAGCTTTTCTTCTTTTAAAGTTACTTTAGTTATAAGCTACATTGTATTTGATTTTAACAGAACCAAATCAATCATCCCTGTCTCTTCTCACTCGGCTTAACTTCTTTGTAACTTTGAATATCTTTTTCAATATGAATTAGTCTTGCTGGTGCTTCCATATTTATGTTATTCTTGTTTTTATTTTTATTTTTTAGGTACTATTGGTTCATTGTTGTTTCAAAGTAATGGTTTGATGGGAAGGCTATTTTTTCTTCACAGGTTATTGATTACAAACTAGCTGCCTTGGTTCTTGAACTGCTAAAAAGACAATGTAAACTCATGCAATTGCCAGCCAAGCTAAAGAAAGCTAATATACAAACATAAAAGGGCATCCAAGTACACAAGAACAGAGTTAATAGAGTTAAAAACTGTGTGTGTAATATACAATATTGATATGTTTATTCGTGAAAAGCTTGTTGGTGTATAGGATAAGAAGAAACCATTTGAATATTCTCTATCTGATTAAAAGGTGTTCTTTAGTTTTATTCCTACATATAATTTTTTAGGAATTTTATACGAGAGAGTCGGAAGGGATCCAAATGGTGGTGGCCCAAGTTTTAAGAATCCAGACTGGCAAGAGATGGATGATGAACTGTTTCTAGCAATGGGTGAAGAATATGGAAGCGAAAAATTGCAAGGAAAGTACAATTGCCTTGGACAAGAGCGTTGCTAATTTACTGAGTTATTGGAGCACACGGGTGGTTGGTTAAACCGTGCTCACTTCAGAGGATGGATGTTTGGCAAATGTTCGCTCAGGTAACTTATTTTGAAGATAAGCATATCAATTGAAAGCTCAAAGCGAAAACAAATGGCTTAGGAGTACATTTCAGAGTCTGGTGATCTCAGACAATAAATAAAATGTGCCCAGCTAGACTCTGGCTCGCAAATGCTGACTTCTCTATTAAATACTATAATTGTGAAAGCTGAGGTTGAAGCAGAGAAGTATGAGAAACAATGTACTCGAACAAGAAGTTCAGTGTTTGATCCATTTTCAGTTGAAGAATGCATGGACTTGTTGGAGATGACTGGTGAAGCTTCTGATGCTTCATACTTTAAAGCCTTTGAGAAGTTCACAGATGCAGATTGGAGGAAAATGTTCATAAAAATGCCCATCAATAGAAGGAAGTCTTGGTTGAAGAATTTAGAGCGATTATATCATGAACCAATATTAACTTACGTTTGAATGATCTTCTTAGTGTGTTTTTGTTTTTCTTAGTTCGCTATGAACATTGTATATATTTTGCTGTGTGGTGTTTGCTGTTTTAATATTTAATATGTTTTTTTATATGCTATTATTGAATGTTTATTTTTATTTTGATTTATTATTTTGTTATACAGGTGAATTACCCAACGAACGGTCCTGCTGCAACTAGATCCACAACCACGATTTGGAAGAAGGAAAGATCTAACCTATAGCTATTGAGTACACATTATTTGAGGTCTGCGAGCAAAAAAATAATGCCAAATTCTACAATATAAACAAAAAAAAAAGAAGAAAGAAAGGATTTTATTGGATAATTACAATACCAGTTTTGTTTTATAACACAAAATATTATATAATAAAGTTAATTACGTGCAAAATATGAGCACGAGAGTGATTAAGATGTTGAAATGAATAATCATACCAAAAAAATATAGAATTAAAAATAAAACTATTCATAATAAAGTTGATATGACTCTTATTAAAAATAAGCTTATATAAAACAATTTAATCATGTGAAAAAAAACTAATAAGGGCTTGAAAAAAAATCAAGCAAAATTTAGTACACTTTGGCATGATTTAAACTGTAAGTAACTTACAGACAAGATTATAAAATAAATCACTAATTCGTATAATCAAATCTCACATTATTATTCTTCAATATATATGCAAGAAACACAAAATAGTATCAAGCTCATTAACATATACAAAACATGGTGTCCCCTTTACCATTTGGAATTTACTCATTTCCTTTTCCAAAATGTCAAAATACACATCATCATATGGATCATCCTCCTTAGAAAGCTCACAAAAAAAAAAAAAAAAAATCACAACTTTCATTCTACCGGACTCAATTGAGAACATTGTGGCGAGTAGCAATGAAATTTGTAGCTTCTCCCATCAAAATCATGTTGTCCATCTCCATGTGAATAATTTCCCATTTGCCTTCTCCAGTTAGGAGGATGAACCACGCAAAATAAAAATTGTAGAAAGAGTAGACCACAAAGTATCTGGCTGTTCTCTAAATAGATATTTACATATTCAAAATGTATTTCATTACAAAATGCATACTTCATTGATTTCATAACATGCAGAAGTTACAAGACTGAAGCTAATGATCTCAAACTGGCAGAGCAGTTGCCGAAATAAGGATGCAAAAAAGAGCCCAACAAGGAAAGATAAGCATATAAGCCCCTCATTTTGAGTAACTTTATCACTCACTAAACAAAGTCAAATTCATATGGGCAAAGTATATCATCCAGGAGACATCCAGGTCAAATAAAATACATAAATAAACAGCACTTTTTCCCCTTTGTTGATAGCAAAACAACCAGAGACAAAGTACCACTTCAGCTTCTGGCCATCCGCCCCAAATAACAAAGATTTTTTATAGCTACTATAACTATGATTGACACAATAAAGTGAAAAAGAAGACAAAAGCTTGATATCTTACCTATTAATCAACTCTTTGGCAATGCCTCTAGCATGCTTCAAACCGTGGAGGCAATTTGCAGGGTCATCATTCCTTAGAGAAGTGTTTAGGTTCTTGAAGAATTCCTTGTAAGCATGACTTACTTCTTCCAAGCACTCAATGCCTTCTCCAGACGAACAGTCCAGAGGCTTTAAGATTTCCCCTTCTCCAGCTTCATTCACAGGCATTCTTTTGTTTAGCAACTTAAGCACTCGTCTACCTCTCTCTCGGTTGTTCACTACTGCCTCCAACTTCGCAGCCATGGCAGCAGCTCGATGAATGCATGAAATTGGTAGCTGCAAGTGAAGGAAATGTATCAAAAACTAGCATTTGACCCATGCAATGCACAGTCCATCGGCAACTAATTCTTGTACTAAACCATCTTGGCTACAGATTTAAATAATATTTCACTTGTGGAACTTTAGATTTTGATATAATCTGTGATTATTCATAGCAATACAAATAATATAGCTCTGTACACCACACTTTTGCTGTGCTCAATTTCCAATTTTTGGAGATATCTCGTATATTTAATACTATTCTGCTTTCAGCACTTTGCTTGTGCATGTACATGTGTTTTAAACATTACACTCATGCCAAGTAAGAGAACTACTATATATTTATCAATCTCATTAAGGGTTTAAACAACCTAACCTATAGGCAAAAAACACATAAATTTTGCCCTCAAGTCACAGGTCAAGTGGTTGGGCCACGATAAATTGAGATTCGCACCAATAAGCTGTGGGTTCAAATCCTTGTCCTGCACAATGAGGCAAAGCCTCCACTTGCAATTTACCTTCTCAGCCGAAATTGAGGGCACGAGCGGCGGGGGACCGTGTAAGGGCGGTAATCCCAAAAAACACATAATTTTTCTCCCAACAATGTCAATATCCAATTAAGCAAAATAATAACACTGTTCAAAATAATGAAAACTGGATAATTTTGGCCATTATATGCACCAATTTAGAAGATTCAACATGCACAAAAACAAAAAGAGACTCCCCAAAATTGAAAATTAAGCAAAATAATGAAAACTAGATAAATTTTAGCCATTATATGAACCAATTTAGAAGATCCAACGTACATAAAAATACTAATAGGGTGTCCACTACTTATGCACCAATATAGAACAACCTGACCTTTGTTTTGCAAAGCGGTTGTTGCCACAATTTGAATTTGTGACCTTCTAATCAAAAAGAATAAACTTTACCATTGCAACCAAGGCTTACCCTCATGCAAAAGATACTATTAAAATATATAAATATTTGTAATATGTCAAGTAAATTAGCAAATCTAACTTTAAGTTTTATATTAGTGTGAAAAACAATGACAGAGAAAATTTTTATTTGAAAAGTATTCGATGAAAATAGTAGCTTATCATAACAAAAATAATATTTTATTTATTGTTATTTGTTTTTTATCCACATCACGTTGTTGTATTATCAATAAGGCATCCATATGAAGTACTTGCTATATTTTACCTAATTAATGTTAATAGTAGGAAGACAAGTGTGCTAATTCCTAAATTTAAAAAAAAATAGATTAGCAAAATCCAAATTAGCTAAAACCTTGCAGGCCATGGGAGGAGATCAATGTTTTCTTCTCTCATATACATGTGTATGTGAGTATTGGTTGTATCTAGGCAGCATTTATTCTAACTAAATATTCAACTTCCCAATTTGGAAATATATACCTGAATAGAGATGGTCAATTTTCCCCCCCAATAATGACATTTTTAAAGTATAGGAAAAATTACTTTTTATTGCCCCTACAGGGATAATTACTCAATTTGGAAATATATAATTGAATAGAGGGGGTCAATTTTCATTGCACTTATGACATGGCAAAAAGAAAAAATAGGAGTAAATAGTATTCAAATACTTTAAAATTTGAGCGGAAAATAGTCTCCATATACTTTAAAATTCGACATGTAATCCCTTCTGATTTAGACTAAAATGTAATATTTAACAGCCTTTAAAGTCCTTAACCTGTTTAGTGAAAAGACAAGGGCTAGCTTTATAGTGTTGTACATGTTTAGCCTTGTAGAGTTGTATATATACCTAATACACGAATAAAATATTAAAATACCTTTTGTCTCTTCTTCAAAAGATGGTGTCTGAGCACAAAGGACCACCAGACAGGTCACTGCCGTAGATCTGGTTGCCATCGCAGATCTGGTTGCAGAGGAGAGAGAGAGAGAGAGGTGCAATAGAGAAAAAGCGTGATTGGTAGAGGGAGACGGGCAATTGATGGTGGACAGCGGTGTCACCATCGCAAGGTGCAACAGAGATGCGACCAGTTGGAGAAAGATGGATGACTGGTGGTGGATAGCAGCAGCAATGGTGGCAGCTGGTTAAGGATTAGGGTTATGGTTTTTGTAGCTTTAGTGGCTCTGATACAGAGTATCAGACCATGACCTTAGCCACATGTGAGTTGGTTTGGCTCAAACAACTTCTTAAGAAATTAATATTTGGAGATTCACGGACAATGCAACTTATTTGAAATAATCAAACACCTTCATATTGCCTCTACTCTGTTTTTCAAGAACGAACTAAACACATAGAGATAGATTGTCAATTTGTGAGACAGAAGTTGATTTTTAAAGAAATTAGTACCTCATTTGTTGGGTCTAATAACCAGCTGGCTGATCTTCTTAAAAAGACATTACAGGGTCCACAACTTGACTACAGTTGTATCAAGCTAGGCACATAAGATGTAAATGCGCCTACTTGAGGGGAAATGTTAGCCATATAGTGTTGTACATGCTTAGCCTTGTAAATAGTTATTAGCTTTCTTGAGTTATACCTTGCAGAATTGTATATATACCTAACACATGAATAAATTATTAAAACACTTTTTGTCTCTTCTAGAAAACAACGGGAAAAAAAAAGAAGACAAAGTCAAGTGCTCTTGTAGTTCTCATAAGAAATGAATAACTTCCTTTTCTATACGCCAGGTCGGAATGTGAAATACATGTTCTGCTAGGTTTAATAAATTGTTTTATGTTCCACTTTTGCCAAAAGTGTAAAGAAGTTAATGCGTTGACTTTTGAAATACACCAGAACAGTGTTCCCCAAACATGACAAAATAGAGATAATTACCCTTAAAAAAAGATCACACAAAACATTATTTAAGCACCACACATAAGGCAGAAAAATTTGGCATAGGACACTGCTTGTATATAAGCATACGTTAGCAGGCAATTAGACTTTGGATTTGAAACTACTTGTCGTTATCCTTTATTTTACTTACAGGGATGTTGAGATGCCTGCAGTTTACTTACAAAGGGATATTTGTTAATTTAATTTTGTAAGAAAAACAATTTTCAGGTCCAATAATTTAAACTAAATGCTATAAAACACGTGCATGCATGCACGGGCGTGTAAGGAAGAGAGACTTACTTGGGCAAGCTGAGCAACCTTAAATCCAAAACTTCTCTCTGACACACCAGGCACAAGTTTGTAGAGGTAAATGACATCTTGGTGATCCACTTTCTCAACATTCTGATTGTTCAATTGCATCGTATCTCTTTCCTTCTGTGATGTTAGAAATGAAACATGGTATGCCCCCACAGAGCCTGGGAATTCAAGCTTGATGTCTACAATTTTGGGGTAATGGGTGACAAATAGAACCATGCATCTTTTATGCTCAAGAAGATGATGCAACGTAGCATAAGCAATTGCTACACCATCATGTGTGCTCGTGCCCCGCCCAAGCTCATCAATGATAACCAGCGATTGGGATGTGCAGGACTGAATTATGTTGGAAGCTTCACTCAATTCTTCCAAAAAGGTACTCCTTCCTTGCTGGATATTGTCAGAGGAACCTATCCGTGTGTGGATGCTATCAAGCACATGCAGTTTCACTGCTGATGCTGGAACAAAGGAACCAACCTAGAAGGATCAGAGAACACATTTTACGAACCTATGGCATATAGATTCTTTTTGCTAATCGAAAATATAGAATTCTCCTTTCCTTCAATAATAAATAGAACAGATATTGCATTTATGTTTTCACTCAACACTTAAATTTGTAACTCAAAATAATGATTCCCTCCCTTAAATGGTTGGATAAGCAATAGTGAATAGAATCATCCATCTCAGGATATAACAAAAGATCATATAAGAAATAAATGAAAGGAACAGACAAAATTAAAACTAAATAAATTGTATGATTTTTTTTTTTTTTTTTTGATAAATTGAATACAATTGTATGATGTTAGCATATAGATGCTTTCAACATATCAAAGTTCTAGTATTACATTAAGCAAACAGCAGGACATCTCCCCAAAAGGAAAAATAAATAAATACATAAATATTTCAATAAAATAAAGGGAATTATACAGGCATTAAAGTTTTTTTTTTTTTTTTTTTTTTCAAATATGATATGAAAGACAATGAAAAACAACTTAAGTTAATCCTCCGATGTCTTAGACCAGCAACAGTAGATTTCTCGGCAAGGAGAAGCAAGGACACAAATTTTTGGCCCTTATAAAACAATAATCAGAAACATTAATATTAGTAAGATCAGGGATAATAAATCTACCTGGGCCATTATAGAAATGAGAGCAACTTGACGAATATAGCAACTCTTTCCTCCCATGTTTGGTCCCGTCACTATCTGGCAGTACTCTCCTTCTGCATGTAAATTAGTCCCATTTGGGACAAAATTATCTTGTAATATAGTCTCCATTACCTGGTAAAAAATGATGGCAAATGAAGGTGCGAAGTACATTGATCAAAACTCACAGGACACCACAAAAATTACAGGACACCGCAAAAATTAAATGAAAAAATACTTGTTGGATCCTCAATTTGATTTGACAGAGGCAAGAGTTAAACATGATGCAGACCCGAGGGAGGAGAAGTGAAGGCTGAGTGTGGCGCTGGATGGAAGTACTATGTTTAAGTGTACCTTGACGTACTATGTTTTTTAATTTTATCTCAATTTTATTTGATTAATATAATTACTAGTTTTATATGACTAGTTTCTAATCATAGTATGGGAGATTTTCTTAGGTGTATTGTAGGAGAGAAGGCTAGTGATTCGGATTTGATTTCGCCTACTGCTGAATTTGCCTACAATAACTCCATTAACTGGCTCATCAGTAAGATTCCCTTCTCATGGTTATTTTCCTTGCACCCTATTGACCTTGTCCCTTATCCCCGGAAGCCCAAATTTCTGAGCCTGCTGAAAATTTTACTCTTAACACATTTATGATTTGCATGCTAAGATTAGGCATGAAATTGCAGTGAGTAAAATCATAACTTGCTGGTGAAGCTATTAATGATGATGACCATGTCATGATCTGATTTTGTCCAGAGCATTTCTCCAAA
The DNA here is from genome assembly GCF_014633365.1 of Diospyros lotus. Lineage (NCBI taxonomy): Eukaryota > Viridiplantae > Streptophyta > Magnoliopsida > Ericales > Ebenaceae > Diospyros > Diospyros lotus. The sequence goes on along the minus strand of NC_068338.1, from coordinate 47,434,789 downwards.
CATTCCTACAAGAAATTGCATGCTCGAGTTAGTGGCCATTTTCCATCATTAGTAAATTTGGACCTAAAGCTTATTTACTTGATTTACCTAATAATATGATTAATAGTCATGTTTTCAATGTGGAAGATTTGTTACCTCACTAAGGCACACTTGAGTCTCCTATTTTGCCTACTAGTGTTCCTGTATCCTTGTTTTCCACACCTGCAACAAAGGGATGTGATGATTTTGTGCTGATGATGAAATTGTGGCTTCCTCTAATGGCGGCTAGTTAAGGGGGAAAATTGTCCAAATTCAGATGCTACTTGGATTGCTGAGGAAGATTTGAGCCTAGGGGCCAGAGCTATTAGAATGGCACTTGCAAGTTGCAATCCAACTCATAGGATCCGAATCCTTTTCAGCTAGGGGAGAATGATGGATGGCAATATTTTAAAAAGAGTAAATTACTGAGCACCCCTGAGGTTTAACCAGATGACACAAATCCCCTTGACATATCAGAAATTACAAAGATCTCCCCTACTTGTGTAAATGGAGCATTTTTCCCTCATTATTTAAGTCTCCTCTCTCTCAGCTCTTTCTCTCTCATAGATTTGGTCCTCTTCTCCAACAACAGTCCCCCCTCTCTAATGATGGTGTCATCTTCATCTTCTCCACCATCCCTTTCTTTCTCCCTCTCTCTCAATCTCTCTAAAAATTGATCAATTTGCAAAAACATTCTCTGCAAATCGAAAGGGGTTCAATTTGTAGAGAAGGTGCAGGTCCAAAGGCTCGGTTTGCAAAGAGATTCTTTGCAAATTGAACCCCTTCAATTTATAGAGAAGGGTTTTCTCTGAAGGCAACAAGAGAGAGAAAGAGAGCTTCACAGCATCGCGGCGTAAGGGTATGCCTCTCTCTATCTCTCTCTAAGTTGCTAAGGATGAGAGGGCAATGGGGTTTCTCTCAACCCCATTGGCAAAACCCCACTGTTGATTGGGTTGAGAGAAGCCCCATTGCTTGCTAAGGGATTTCATCTCTCTCTCTCAGCTGAAGGAGCCTAGAGGCTTCCTTCAATCCAGTTGCTTCAAATCAAAGCAACTTATTGCTTTGATTGTCAATGGTGGTGGCCTATGACGATGGCAATCACCAATAATCTTTTTACTTTTATTTTTTCTCTTCAACTACACGTGACAAAGGAGAGAGGGTATTTCTGACACTTCGAAAAAATTAACAAACAGTAAGGGAGAAAGTGATATAAAGTCAAATAACCTCAACAGAGGTGTTCATGTCCTTTCTAATATGTCAGGGGGTTATGTGCCATTTTGTCAAATCTTGGGGTGCTCGGTGTAATTTAACCTTTAGAATAAATTACTCTAGGCATAAATATAAGAATAACATTATTTATTTTATTTCTTTGTTTGATTTATTTATTTTGTTCATCTCTTATTTATTTATATATTTTATTAGGTTGCATTAGAATCCTAATCCTAATTAGAGTGTGATTAGTAGCCCATATAAACCCCTTTGAGACATATCCTTTGGCAACTTTGATAAAAAAATTCATATTGATTTAAGATATTGAATTGAATTTTGATTGATTTTTTTTTGAGTCTTGTTTCCTTTTGGGTTATGCATCAGACCTCCAGCAATAGGATACCGATTTTGAGAATCATGATTTCTAACTAAATCTAATGGGAAAGGAAAAAGTCCTAACTAGGCATATTTAGCACTTAAGGAATGGTCAGTAAAATTTCTATTACAAATTTACAAGACACCAAAAAACAGCCTAATTGATTGTGTGTGTGTGTGTGAGAGAGAGAGAGAGAGTTCGGAGGGGTAAGAATTATTAGCTTACTAGTGACATTAACTTTAGTGTCAATCATAACAGTTAATTATTTAACCTTTCAAATATTGATCCGAATAGGAGTACTTGTTGTAACCAATAAACATCTTTTTTTAAGACGAACTTTAAATCAATAAGCAGCTGAGAAACATACCGGATGACGACCCTCTGAAATATGTATCTGAACGGGTTGACCAGCATTTACAAAAACTGGACGGACATAATTCTGCCACAGGGAAGTTAACAGAATACTTTAATGCCAAATCTTGCAAGATGACCAGTTAATATCTATTCATAACGTCCTCAAAGAGTAAACCTTATTTCTCGAAACATTAGCAAGTGAATGTAGACAGTCCAAAGTAGCCAGTGCTTGAACAGCAGATTGGAACTCAGCATAATATTTACCAAATGCCGTCAAGAAATTATCCCAAGCAGCTCGACAGACAATAGCAAGCTCTTCATTTGCCAGTGATAACTGGTCCAATGCAGACAATACCTCTGGAGGGTGATAGCGTATTGTTTTCTTAGTGCTATTAACTTTCACCCAGTTTGATGGTACCCTCATATCTGCTGGCATCTGCAACTAAAGCTACATTTGCTCAAGACCAGACACAAAAAAAAAAAATTAAATAAATAAATATTGCATATTCTAGATATCAATAAGTACACCAATAGAGCAATCTCAACTAACTGTTTGACAGCTCAGTAATATTTATGCTGGACAGCAATAAAAACAACGGACATAATTTAAACTTATAACAACCGAGATCTGGTTCATAAATCTACAAGCAACTTTATCATCATCTTTGCAAATATTTTCCTAGTTCCACTCCTTATTTCCAAAAAAATGAATCCATCTCCTAAGTTATTGCAACTTGAGGGGGGGGGGGGGGGGGGGGGGGAATTGTGACAAGCTTCAATAAATTTACTAAAAAATAATTGATTAATTAGTTTGTTCTGAATTATACGACAAGTATTTCATAAAACTCATATTTGTTTGTTTGTTTCTTCTGGAACACTCATGGTTGACAAATAAAAACATGACCAAGTGTAGCCTGAGGAAGCACCATTGGCTATATTATTCATAGTCACCGGCGATTTCTTGTCCAAGGCATAATCTCTAGCTGGGAGGCACATATGATGGGCCACTGAACACACAGGATAGCTATAGGAACACTGTATACAGCTTCAAACCATAACATGATATAATACTTTGTTGAGGTTTATATCAGGCATATATGTGCTTAAAATTATTATTGAACAAAACCTGATCGGAGAAGGCAAAGGCATATTTAAGCATGCTTCATTCACAAAAAATAAACAGCCCCAAGGAAAAAAGAAATATTGTGTTCATTAAGAAAAATAAACACATTAATGAGGCAAGGGGACACCAAGGAAGCACAAAGAATCAGAAGGTAAAAGAAGTGAACTACAAAAATTAATTAAAGAGATCACCTGAGAGCCAAGTATGAAAAATGAAGAAAACTCTACTTTTCTATCTACTAACAATTATTCCTTCTCAATAAAAGTTCTTCTATTCCATTGCCTGAAAAATCCATGAAAGAGACAAACGAGCCAAAACGCTTCACATCCAAGCTCCCTTCCAAGAATATTGAGCTTCCTCATGTAGGGGAAAAACCAATTGCATGCCAAATAATCAGGTGATGAAGAACCAAATATCTCTAGAAACTTAACTATCCAAGAGAAGGTGGCTAACAGACTCCATATCACTTTTATAATGCAACACCAATCACCCAGAATAACTACCAATGATGAAAATTTTAACAAGTCAGATAAGATAAGCGGGGGAAACACTTTAGAAAAAACCTCCAGAATCAATACACTTTGTCTAGGAAACAAATTGATGCTCCAATAAGGCCTTATAATAGGATTTTTCCCTAAGACACTGGATTAGGAAGCTCAAGTGTGGGTTCCTGGCAAGGTCAATAAAAGACTCCACTTCCCCCATTAGGCCGAATAGACTAATATATCCTAAACTTAGAGTCAATTTTCAATTTTATCCAATTTTGACATTTGCTTCAATTTGATTATCGAACTTTCACTTTGTTTCAATTCTATCCTCGATCCAGCAAGCGTGTGTTCCATCTTACGTGGCTGCTGATGTGGCGTGCTGACGTGTTCAATAATGGACACGTCAGCAAAACAACACCGTTTTTGGGTCATACCAAATTTCTCAAATTGAAGATAAGGCAAAGAGTCAAAAGCAGAAGCCGAGGACGATAAAGCCAGATCAGATGATCTCTCCAGCAAAAGATGAGGCAGAGAGGCAGAAGCAAAAGCCGTCGGATTCGACGATCTTTGCGGCAGATCATCAGTTCCTAAGGTGGCACAGATGGAGGTAGCATCCACCGTAAGATTCAGCGATCTCGACGAACTGTCGGAGGCGATGGGAGGGTTTTCGGTGCTAGAGAGCTTAGATGGGGGAACTAGTGTTGTTAAAGGCCCAAGGCGACACTAAGGTGCAAAGGGTCTTGGAGCCTGAGGTGCGCGCCTGGCAGGTGCAAGGCACATGCTGACTAAGAAGAAAGAAAAATATACTTCTTAATTAAATAATAAGTCATAAAATAGATCCTAATCACATATGAACATTTATGTTATCAAAAAATTCAAGAATTCAACATATATTAAATAAATCACAATACAAACATACTTCATGACATATCTGTAAATTTCAGCAAATTAAATCCCACCATATTTCAACAAATCAGAAAAAGTAATCGACATTTAAACACCACAAATAAAAAACAAAATTACATATATAATTAAAAGACAACAAAATAGTACTAAAAATGTCATTAAACTTAAGCAAAACCCACCAAAAAATGTTAGTTTTAAGACTTTAAGTCAAGAGTCAACTTAAAAGAAAAAGTTAAATGATCAACCTTAAACCTTTAATAGGTCCTAAATGGCTAAATTTTAATTAGGATTAACTAGATATACATAATAAACTAGAAATCATCCTTATCATCAAGATCAAATGTATCCATATTTTCATCATCAGAACTATCATCTCCAATATCTTCTTCTACGTCATCTCCCTCTCCATATTCTTCTTCCTCGTCAAGATCCATTGGAGCATTTGAAGTTGATGCCCTTGTCCCCCTCCCCCTTGTCAAATTTGAAGTTGAAGTCGCTTTTGATTTAGTTGAGTGATTAGCTTCTTCAACACCAGATGCCATAGCAACATCAACCCATGTCAAATCATGATCTTCATGTACCAGCTCATCATCTGACTCTCCAAATTTATCAATTGCCCCAAGCAACCACTCATTACTTTCATCAACTTCATCTAAAGAAATTGGATCAATTGATTTACACAAACTGAAACGACGTTTCAAAGCTCTATTATACTTGACAAATACCAAATCATTGAGATGTTGCTCCAATTGATTTCTCTTTTTGTTATGAAGCTGTCATAATTAAATTAGAATCAGTAAGTTAAAGAAATAAGAAATCATACACCTTTAGTGGTGAATATTAAGAATAAGATAAAACACTCTTACATGCTCAAAGACACTCCAATTCCTTTCACAACCTGAAGAGCTACAAGTGAGGCTACATATATTGATGGCAAACTTTTGCAAATTAGGGGTTGCAATACCAAATTGAGACCACCATTCAACTAGGAAACAATATACCATAATCAATAATTGAAAATTGCTAGTTGTAGACTAATGATTAGACTTACTTAGATTATTAATTAAAAAACCATATTACCTGGTGGCAATTGATTCCTTCCTCTTATGCATATTTGTTTTCCAAATATCCCTTCAGCATTTTTATACAAGCTTAGCTCTTTATAAATTTTGTCTTGCACCTCTACAGTAGAAACCAACCTCTCTATGGTTTGATACAACCCATCAATAATCTCTTGATCTTCTCCAATGCTTGCATTTGAATAAAAAAATTCTGGATTCTAGTAATATCCGGTTGCATGTAGAGGACGATGCAATTGAATATTCCACCTCCCATCAATGATTTCAAATATTTGCTTGTATTTCCTTTCATCATCAAAAGATTTCGCAATGGCTTCTTTTGCCCTATCCATAGCCTCATAAATATAAGGCATAGCAGGCTTATCCTCATTGTCTACCACTCTAAGTACCTTGACAAGTGGCCCTGACACCTTGAAAGCATAAAGAACATTTTTCCAAAATGAATCTTGTAACACTGTTTGAGATGCGAGCTTACCCCGTGCTTCTCTTGCAAATTTAGAGTTAGTCCACTCTTCTGAAGTGAACATCTTTCTCAAGTTGGCTTTTTGTTTATGAAGTCTTGAAAAGGTGAGGAAAACCGTGGCAAATCTTGTTTTCCCAGGTCTTAGCATCTCTCTCTTTTTGGTGAATGTTCTCATCATGTTCAACACTTGTGTAAAGCTATACAAGAATCCATTTACTGCACATGCTTTTTGAAAAGTCTTCTTCAATATAGGAAGTTTAAAAATATCTTCTAACATTAGGTCTAAGCAATGGGCAGCACATGGTGTCCAATATAAGTGTTTTTGCTTAGCCAATAAGACGTCTCCTATAAGACAAGTTAAAAATCTGTCATTAAATTAACAACATCAACATCATTCAAAGTTGAAGTTAAAAAATAACAAACTTACCGGCTAAAACATTAGCCGAGGCATTATCAGTGACAACTTGAACCACATTTGCTACACCTACTTCCTCTACAAACTGGTCAAGTAATTGAAATATTTTAACAGCATCCTTGGCATATGAAGAAGTATCAATGGATCTAATGAACATGCTTCCCTTTGGACAATTTACCAAAAAGTTAAGCAAAAATCTCTCTCTTATCCTTCCAACCATCACACATAAGGGAACGTCCATATTTAGGCCAATCCTCCTCATGACTCTTCATAATTTCATTTGTGCGTACCAACTCCTTCTTAAGATAAGGAACTCTCACCTCATGATAACTAGGAGGTTTCATGCCTGGACTAGCTCGACTAATAGCCTCAATCATTGGCTTAAAACTTGGATACTTGACTGCATTGAAAGACAAGCCAGCTTCATACATCCATCTTGAAAACCAAACACAAGCATTCTCCCTTAGTTCTTTATTGACATGGGTCTCCATTGTTGTTTGCTTCCCAGTGCTCACTTTAGGTTTAGGAGGCAAAAGCAAATCAAAAAGCCCTTTCATCCTTTGCTTTTTTTGTTGCATAGTTAAACCTTGACTTGAACTTGAAGACACAAGCCTTTTAACACCTCTTTCAAAAACCACTTCATCATCATCATCATCTCCGAGGGTATCAATGTCGTCAAAATCTAGTATAACATCACTATTGTTCTTCTCTTCTAGTTTTTTCGACATATACTTTCTAATTTCTTCTTTAACATGTGAAGGACATTTTGGACAAACTTTGGCATTCCTATACCCTCCAACAAGGTGTTGTTTAGCTCGGTAAACCCCTCCTTTCGTTATTTTTCCACAAAAATTACATTTTAAAGTGTTTATGTCCTTTGGATCTGGCAATGTGTTATATTTCCATGCTGGATCTTTTCTACCACTGCCAGAGGAGCCACTAGGAGCATTTGAATTAGATGCCATTAGGATTAAGATATCTGCCATAATCATCATAAGCAAGGAGTCATAAATTTGGAAAAACATTGTAAAAAAATTCTGAAAAGAAGCATGGATCAATAAGTGGCTGAATTTCAACCAAGGAAGGGAGGGGTTGAAAAAGAATTCTAATTAGCGGTGGGATTTTCTGGAATGGAGAACTGATGCAGGACAACAAGAAGAAAGAAGCAGCAACAAGCATCAACAAAAAAAAGAACTGAAGAAGAAGAACAAAAGGAAGAGAAGAAGAAGAAGAAGAAGAAGTAGCAGCAGCGTAAGAAAGAAGAAGAAGAAGAAGCAGGCTAGCAATAGCAGCAGCATAAGAAGAAGAAGAAGTTTAGCAGCAGCAGCAGAAGAAGAAGAAGAAGAAGGATAGCGGAAGAAGAAGAAGGAGTAGGAGGATAACAACAACGTAAGAAGTAGCCGTGTAAGAAGAAGAAGAAGAAGAAGAAGAAGGATAGCAGCAACGTAAGATTAAGAAGCATCTGCGTAATAAGAAGAAGAAGAAGAAGCAGGCTAGCAGCTGCCAGCAGCGTAAGAAGAAAAAGGGATTGTCGATATGTTACCTTAGCCTGGAGAAATAGTGAAGCACCTCAATCAGAACTGGAGAAGAACTTGAAGAGTTGCAGTTGCTGGCTTGCTGCTTTGCGTGAGAAGAGACTGGAGAGTGCTGCTGCGTAAGAGAGTTGGTGTGGAGGTATAGTCTTTTGGCCTTCTAGAAATCAGATGAGCTGGAGCATGATGATATTTTTGAGTTTTGTTGATTTTTTAATATTGTATTTTATTATTTTCTCTCTTTAAGTTTTAACAGAAAAATGTTTAAAAAATAAAACATGTTGATTTTTCAACTACGCCTGAGGGAGGTGTGCTTGGGGGAGGTGCGCCTGAAGGGCTTAGGCGCGCTTGGTTGGATCTCGCCTCGCCTGGGCATGGCAAGGCGAGATGGTTGCGCCTTGAGGGGCCTTGCGCCTAGGCGCACCTTTAACAACACTAGGGGGAACCGGATTGGCGTTGTAGACAAGGGTATCAAGGACCCTGAGCTCGGCCTTTTCTTTCTCTCTCTTCTGAGCCATGGCTATGGTAGCAGCAGCAGACATGACGACATGGATTGTGCTTGGAGAGGACGGACGACACATGAAGAAAGAATGAATAGTGGTTTTGGTTTTGTTGTTTGATGGGGCTTTGGCTTTGGGTTTGATGGAAATTAATTCAATGCGATTGAAAGGGATTGAGAAATTTGGTATGGCTTCGAGTTTTCAGAACAAAAATCTCCAAATCTTCCACGTATCGTCGAACACGATACATTGTGCGACTCCCAGGCCGCTATTCACTGCTTCTTGTGCGGCTTCGCCACCCTCTCGTTCGCTATTGAGGACGACGACACTTCTTCTGACGCATTGTCCACCTTCAGCTCGAGGCCCAACACGTCAAAGTCACAATCCACGTCGTTGGCGTCGTCGTCGTAGGTCCACAACAACCCATTGAATGTCAGCCCCTTCTCGCTGTCGATGAACTCGCCATAGGTCCGGAAAACCTCGTCGAGAATTGCGTTTATTTGCTTGTCTCTGAACTTGACCCTAGGGTTTACGGTGACGACGAGAGCGGCCATTTCCTCCCTATTCAGCCCACCATCTATGTTGGCATCGAATTGCTGAAAGATTCTCTTCACCTTCTCCGATTTGCTGCCTCTCGTCGCCATCCCTAGATCACGATTCCGAAAATGTTCCGGTTTCAAAAAATTACAACCATTCCAAGCACACCAAACCTAGCCCAGATCTGACCCAATTAATCCATAGTTCTAACCCAAATCTTGCCCAATTTACCCATGTTGTTGACGTGTCCATTATTGAACACGTCATCACTCCACATCAACTTCCACGTAAGCTGGGACACACGCTTACTGGATTGAGGATAAAATTGAAACAAAAGTGAAAGTTTGATGACCAAATTAAAGTAAAGATCAAAACTGGATAAAATTGAAAATTGACCATAAGTTCAAGATATATGTCTATTCGGCCTCCCCCATTATCATTCAACTCCCAGCTAAAGTCAATACCCCAGAAAGCATGGCCAGTTTTCATTGAGATTATCTCAAACCTAAGCCTCCGTATTAACCCCTAAGAACAAAACAGATTAAAAGGCTTCCTCTAAAGTTGTCTCACCAAAGAAAATGTAATTCCAGACATAAACCTTCTCCTCAACGCCTATCAGAAATTGATGGTACTGAAAATCATCACATTGCCCGAATGATCTTCTACTGCCTCTTACCATGAGAACTAGTGAGCTCCCAATAAAACCAATCAGCCCATAAAATGCCATATTTAGGGCTCAGTATCCTCCTCTAGTATTTATTAGAATTCCATATTTAGGGCTCAGTACCCTCTTCTAGTATTTATTCCACTTCAAAGCAATCTATAACCACTTCCCTAAAGGAGCTCAAGTGAAACCTCAAGCTTACAAACTCCCAAACCAGGACTTAGTTCCAAATCCTGAAAGCAAGCTAAAATATTTGTCTTTAACAAATTCAACTAGGTTGAATGGAAAACAAGCTGGAAGCATAGAGCTGTTAGTTTAGAAGATGTTCATATTTCTACCTCTTTTGGTAAAAAAAAATTCCGTTCCATCCACTCTTTTCACTGTCCTCTATTGACTTTGTGGCTCTCCCAAATCCCACATCGTTGGCTATAGGTTTGGGAGGGTTTCCTTTTACTATAAAAGGAGCCCTCCCCCTCTTATGTAAATCATCCTAAAATTATATCTCCTCTCTCATTTGTATTACTCTCTTTGAAAATTAGTGAAGTATTTTTGGTGGTGTCCGAGTACATAGGCTAAATTGGTCGAACCTCATTAAATTCTAGTGTTCTATTTATTGCTATATAAAACAATTTTTGTTGGGTATATTTGTAGTGGTGTTAGTGATATATTGTGCTATTAAGTGCATGTCTAGAAAAAATCTGTCTTAGGAGTTTGGGTTTTAAGTGGGACCACTTGTGACCCCTCCAGTCTTTCTTGGAATTTTTCTTGATGCAATTTTTGGTACAATTGTTCATGCATTATTCACCTATACGAGTATTGTTCATCTATACGATACTATTCACGATGAAGTTGAATTTGGAAAAAATAGCCTGATTTTTCCAACAATTGGTATCAGAGCCAAGGTTTCTTAGTATGCTCAGCGGTTGCAATTGTATCTTCCACATCCGAAAATATTTTCTTGAATTGTTGATATTATGCTTTGATAACTAGTGACTATAAAAGATAATAAAAATGGCAGATGAAAGAAGTTAAAAAACATCCACATCGGGAGCCTTTTCCTCGTCCACTTTGGCGAGAAATTTGGCAAATACAATAATTGCAGTAGAGGTGTTTGATGGTTCAGACCATTCCGACATGTGGCAATGCAGGATTTTAGACGCTCTCTTTCAACAAAGTCTAGATATTGCCATTGAGGAAAAGAAATCAGTTGATATTGAAGAAAAAGAATGAAAAACCATCAATCGATTAGCGTGTGATACAATTCGATCATGCTTGTCCAAAGAGCAGAAGTATGCATTTTCGAAAGAAACTTCTGCAAGTACATTATGGACGAAATCGGAGGAAAAGTTTTTGAAAAAAAGCGGTCAAGGTAAACTCTACATGAAAAAAAGATTATTCCACTTTACTTATGTTCCCAGTACCACGATGAATGATCATATCCACTACCTTTAATTAGTTGGTAGCTAATTTGATGAACTTGGATGAAACATTCAAAGATAAAGATTTAACTTTGACGTTGTTGGGATCCCTTCATATGAAGTTTGAATTTCTTCAAACTACTTTGCTTTATGGGAAGGTTCAAGTATCTTTTAGTGAAGTTTGTGTTACTTTGTATAGCTAGGAGTTGAGAAAAAAAGATAAGAAAGAAGCAACGCATGGCTCAGCAGAAACATTGATTATAAGAGGTCATTCACAAAGCCAAAAGAAAGAAAGAAGAGGGAGATCTAGTTCGAGATTCAGATCGAACAAAGATGAGTGTTCTTTTTGTCGGGAGAAAGGCCACTGGAAGAAGGACTACCTAAAATTAAAAACTAAAAGCAAACTTGAGAAAGGGAAAGTTATCTCAAATGTAGACCTTTCACTGGTTCTTACATCTTCGACAAGCTATTTTGGTGCTTGGCTTTTGGATTCGAGTTGTAGCCACCATATGTGTCCCAATCGGGATTGGTTCTTTAATTTTCAAGAACTTCATGTAGGAGTTGTTTACACAGCAAATGACATACCTTGTGGAACAATCGAATTGGCACAATCCATTTGAGGAATCATGATGGATCAACCAGAATACTAATAGATGTGAGATATGTGTCGAATCTAACAAAGAATCTCATTTATGTGGGAACTTTAGAATCCAAGGGATTTAAAGTAACTGCAAAAAATGAAGTTATGAAGGTGATCTTGAGTGCACTTGTATTGATGATCTCGGGTGCACTTGTATTGATGAAAGGTATTCAAAAGAAGAATAACTTGGATTACTATCACTTCAATGCAATTATTGGGATAGCAACAATAGTAGCTTCCAATGATGACAAGGATACAAAAGCAACCAAACTATGGCATATGCGTTTGGGACATGCAGGTGAAAAATCCTTACAAATTTTAGCCAAACAAGGATTGTTGGAAGGTGTCAAGACCTGCAAATTAGACTTGTGTGAGCACATTGTCAAGGGGAAGCAAACGAGAGTGAAATTTGGCATTGCAATCCAAGATAGCAAGGGTATTTGGATTATGTTCACTCAAATGTGTGGGGACCTTCCAAGACAACATCTATGGGAGGTAAACACTATTATGTTACATTTGTTGATGATTATTCCAGAAGAGTATGGGTGTATGCTTTGAAGAAAAAGGATAAAGTGTTGGGATGTTTCCTTAAATGGAAAAACATGGTGAAAACTCAGACTGGCAGAAGGATCAAAACACTCAGAACAGATAATGATGGTGAGTATAAAAATGATCAATTTGACAAAGTCTATCAAGATGAAGGTATTGTTCTGACACTTCACAGTCAGAGATACATCGAAACAGAATGAGGTGGCAGAGCGCATGAATCAAACGTTGCTAGAGAAAGTTCGGTGTATGTTATCTAATGTTGGGTTGGGCAGACAATTTTGGACTGAGACTGTGGCATATGCGAGTCACCTCATTAATCAATTGCCATTGACTACTATTTGTGGAAAAACACCTTTTGAGGTGTGATCTGGAGAACCCGCTAATGATTAGACTTCATTACATGTGTTTAGTTCCACTGCATGCTACCATGTTAAGAAATCCAAGTTGGATCCAAAAGCAAAGAAAGCATTGTTCATGGGGATCACTTAAGGAATAAAGGAATACTAGCTCTAGGGTCTAGAATCAAAGAAGATAATCTTTAGTAGGGATGTTACCTTTGATGAATCTACCGTGTTGAATGAGGTAACAAATGAAGTTGTGTAGCAAATTGATGATGCTCCACAACAGGTGGAGAATACTCTAAAACTAGTGGAGTTTAGTAGAAGAATCATTGACCCATCAATAAATGATGAATCAAATGGAGACACTCATGTGGCAGAGGAGTCGTCGGATGAAGAAGAGGTTTCGACCCAAGAACCTCCACAACAATAAGAATCAATTGCAATAGAAAGGCCACGACAAAAGATTCGAAAACTTGCTAGTTTTGTTGATATGGTGGCCTATGTATCTCCAATTGTAAATAATGACATTCCTATCACTTATAATAAAGTTGTCCAAAGTTCAAAAAATGAAAAGTGGAGAAAAACCACGAATGAAGAAATGCAGTCCCTTCATAAGAATGAGACATGGAGGCTAACCAGCTTACCAAAGGGAAAGAAGGCAATTGGATGCAAATGGGTATATGCAAAGAAGTAAGGATTTTCTGACAAGAATGGTGTCCAATACAAGGCAAAGTTGGTGGCTAAAGGTTACGCTCAAACGGAGGGCATTGATTACAATGAAGTTTTTTCTCTAGTTGTGAAACATTTCTCCATTAGAATTTTGTAGGCCTTGGTAGCACAATTGGATTTGGAATTAGTTCATATGGACGTGAAAACTGCGTTTCTACACGGTGATTTGGAAGAAGAAATCTATATGATTCAGCCAAAAAAATTAAGGGTTGTTAGTAAAGAAAATTGGGTTTGCAAACTAAACAAATCATTATACGAATTGAAGCAATCTTCGAGGTAGTGATATAAGTGATTTAAGTAGTTTATGTTGGGGCAAAGGTACACAAGAAGCAAATATGATCATTGTGTGTATTTGTGCAACCTACAAGATGGATCTTTTATATATCTTCTTTTGTATGTTGATAATATGCTAATAGCTTCAAAGAATAGTGAAGAAATTGAAAAATTGAAGGCTCAGCTAAATAAGGAGTTCGAAATAAAAGATTTGGGTGAAGTCAAAGAGATTCTTGACATGGAGATTCTTGACATGGAGATAATTAAAGACAGGAAAAGAGGAAGGCTTTGTTTGAATCAAAAAACATATCTAGAGAAAGTACTATAACGTTTTGGCACGAATGAAAAATCAAAACCTGTGACTACTCCATTAGCTCCTCATTTCAAGCTTAGTGCATTTTTATCTTTGAAGAGAGTTGCGAAACGAGAGTACATGTCAAAAATTTCATATGCAAATGTTGTTGGTAACTTGATGTATACTATGGTATGTACAAGGCCCAAAATTTCACAGGCAGTTGGAGTTGTGAGCATGTATATGCATGATTAAGGGTGTGCGATCGGTTATAATTGAACTGAAGCAATCGAAAATTACTAACCAAACCAAACCGAATCGCATGTAATAACCGAATCGAACCGACTGACTAACCCCAACTAACCAAAACCGTGATAGCTAAACCGAACCGAACCGAAAATTGAACTAAAGCACAAAATAATCAAAGAGACTAAACATTAGTTCAGCCTTACTATTGCCTCTGGCCACCTAGCCAGTCGGTGATTCCAATGATTGGAATTGATCATCGAATTCCCCCAATTGCGTTAATTCATATATCCAAAAAAGGATTTGATCTAACAGTTGATTTTTTGTAGATCTAAAAATTAATTTTATGGTCAAAAAACTCAAAAACATGTTTATGGAAAAACGTCGTCGGCTATCATCCACGGCGGATTCAACGATTGGAATTGACCAACAGATTCCCTTTGGTTCAGTGACCCACATACCCAAAAATCAAAAGCATATACTAGTTGAATTTTAGTAGATCTAGATTCTAATGTAAAATAGAAGTTGCCGGAAAACTTACCGAAGGAGCCATCAGCGTCGATGGGCGAGCACGGTGGTGTGCAAATTAGAGGGGGAGAGAGAGATGTTGGGTTGGTGTTGGTGTCGGGGTCGGAAGGAGACGAAGGGCCGAGCGAATTGGAGACAAAGACAAAGGGCCAGCCATTCGGCTTCAGCCCTTTACTCGGCCCTTCGTCTTCATCTCCAGTTGCCGCAGAAGCAATTGGAATTTCCATAAACGTGTTTTTGAGTTTGAAATTATTAATGCAATTGTTTGAAATTGCTTCTTGGAGAAGCAAAATTGAAAAAGGACAATCAAATTAAAGGGACAATTAAGGGGAGGAGCAGGGCTGAAATTGAAGGGGCGATTGTTGCAAGCTTCTCGAAGAAGCCAAATTGAAAGGACAATTGAGGTTGAGGGGAGTAGGGCTGCAGGCTTCTTGGAGAAGCAAATTGAAGGGACCCTTGGATGATCTTATTCTTGTGGTTTCGTTGTATTGTTCCCCAGCCACGACTGATTTTTTTCGTGCTCTCTCTCTCTCTCTGTATACTCGCTGGTATAGTTGCAAGCACTTGAGGCAAAAGGAAGGATCAAACCAAGCATCAGTTATGTTAGTTCGATTAAACCGAACATGATAACCGAACTGATGAAAATTAACTGAAATTTTCATTAAAATTAATTGAATTGAACCGGCCAGTTCGGTTTGGTTAGTTCAGTCTAACCGAACTAATGCACAACCCTATGCATAATCCTAGAAAGGAACATTGGCAAGCTCTGAAATGGATTTTGTGGTATATTCTGAACACCGTAGAAGTTGGTTTAGTTTTTGAGCAGGATGAGAAAGTGGTAAATACATAGTTGGTTATTGTGATTCTGACTATGTTGGTGATTTGGATAAACGTCAATCTACGACTGGTTATGTATTCGCTTTAGCAAAGGCACCAGTCAGTTGAAAGTCTACCTTACAGTCTATAGTTGCTCTGTCTATAATAGAAGCAGAGTATATGACAGTTACAGAGGCTGTGAAATAAGCAATTTGACTTTATGGATTACTTGATGAATTGGGAGTTGGTCAAAAGTACATCAAGGTACATTATGACAGTCAGAGTGTTACTCACTTAGCAAAGAACCAAGTTTATCATGCAAGGACGAAGTATATTGATGTAAGATATCACTTTGTACGAGAAATTCTAGAAGACAATGAGATACAAATTCAGAATATCTGAGCCACTAAAAATCCTACTGATATGATGACTAAGGTAGTGACAGCAGTCAAGTTCCAACATTATTTGGACTTGATTAATATCCTTAGTATTTGAAGTTAGCGCTACAAAGTGCATTTGAAAACACTACTAATAATAATTAGCTTGAGGAATTTGGCTGGGATTTGGGAAATTCGCCAAAGTGGAGATTTGTTGACTTTGTGGCTCTCCCAAACCCCACATTGTTGGCTGTGGGTTTGGGAGGGTTTCCTTTTACCATAAAAGGAGCCCTCCCCCTCTTATGTAAATCATCCCAAAATTGTATTCTCCTCTCTCATTTGTATTTCTCTCTTTGGAAATTAATGAAGTATTTTTGGTGGTGTCCGAGAACGTAAGCTAAATTAGTCGAACCTCGTTAAATTCTGATGTTCTATTTGTTGCTATATTCAACAGTTTTTGTCGAGTATATTTGTAGTGGTGTTAGTGATATACTGTGCTATTAAGTGCATGTTTAGGAAAAATCTATCTTAAGAGTCTAGGTTTTAAGTGGGAACGCTTGTAACCTCTCCAGTTTTTCTTGGGATTTTTCTTGGTGCAATTTTTGGTAGAATTGTTCGCGCACTATTCACCTATACGGGTATTGTTCACATATATAGTACTATTTACAATGAAATTGAATTTGGGGAAAATAGCCCGATTTTCCCAACATCCCACCATATAACAATGATGATGACAACAACAATTACAAGCCACTAGGTTGGGTTGGCTAATCCCAACATATTAAAAAGTACAATCTAAGGATTTTGTAAGCTTGGCAGAAGTGGAATCTCAAACTGATTGGAAATTTGGAACTATCATCCAGAAAGATGAAGATATATTGACTCCAAACTGAACTACCTCTATCAAATGAGTTGTCCCAGAGATACTCATGAACTCCAATTTCGGCATTTCAAGCTGCTTGCGATACAAGCCAATCATTGAATCCAGCTTCTCCTTTGCCATTTGAACTGCTATCTGGGCTGTGGCAATCTGCACAAGAATTAATAACAATGATCAAGAAATAGGATTGATGGAAGCATGGATCAGAAATTAAAGGTAAATTCAAATCATCAAGCTTCTCAATGAAACCTCTGGAAATTCTCCACTGGAAATGTTGAACAAGTTTAGAAGATCCCCCTGATTAGCAGCTTCTTTATTTAGCGTGGACAAAAGTTTTGCTGCATTGCCAATTACGCTGGATGAGCAAACAGTCAAAATCAACTTTTTCAACAAGACAGACTGCACAGTTTTTTTCAGTGCATCCTCGCCTTCCCCTTCCTCAATGTGAAGTTGCTTAAGATGCTTTCCAGCAATTAAGAGAGCATCAATGACTGCCACAAACTGTATTATCAAGTCATCAAGATCATAACAAAGTTATAAAAAAGGGCAATTCAAAATTGATCACAATCAATAAATAGATGTTCTCCTAAGAAATTGTCTGCATGAATTCATGTGATCACAACAAAAGAATTCAAAGAAAAAATTTGGTTGTTGAAGGAAGGGGGGGGGGGGGGGAGAGAAAAAAAATAACACTTCCACAAAGCTGTAATGGTGAAACCCTAAATGCAATGCTGAATCCCAAGCATACTAAACTGGAATCCTAAATGTGGAGCTGAATCCAAACTTACTAGACTAAGAGCATACATTAATCAACAGTTTTATCATCACTGAGAAGCATGTAGGATTAAGGGCTAATTAGCGAAAAAAAAGAAGAAGAAGAAATATATTAAGAGCTCAAACATAGGCTTTATAAGATTCCATGTCTCAACTTATAATTTTTTTGCCAATATACATTCAAGCACACAAAAAAAAAAAGCATACCCATGGAAGTGGGAGCATACACTCAAGTGATGTGAATGTTAAAAACAATACCTAACAAAAAATATAATCATGATATTAGTACATGCGAGCACACTTCAGACATGCAAACATGGATTTCTGAGGGGAAATCTCAAATTGTCAGCAAAAGAAGAAAGATGCTCAAGTGCAAGCCTGAGGAAAAGCCACTCTACCTCAGATGTAGTAGCTGTTTTGTGGAAGATTCTGGTAATTCCACGCTGAATATCAGGTGCCCTTCCTAGAGTAATCAAAACTGAAGAAAGCACATGACCAAGATCAGGTTGCACAAATGTTACATTGGCACCGTCCACATCAATGCTGTTTGAATAATATGGAGCTTTTGAAGATCCCATGGACTCGGCAACCTCAGAAACAGCATCAAGACGGGCACAGATCATGTTTCGATCACATAAAGGATGAGTCACCTGTGGCATGAAGAAAAAAATCTCTAACTCAAATATCAGAAAATATTTACACAACCATCAGCATGAAGAATGAAGAACCAAGTGCTCCCCCATACCCAGTGCCTAAGAAGCCTTGAACCAAATATAGTAAGAGTATGATTCATGCATTGCAGCAGGGAACCAGACTCGGACCCATCAGAGTTATTCTTCAAAACCTAAAGCATTTCAACCATTAAAGAGATAATTTAGTGCGAAAAAGAAGCAATGGTGTAAGAGTTGAAACCAGATAAATAAACAATTTCAAAGTTTGAAATGATTCTGAAAATTAGTGGATATGTGACTGCAAAATTATTCTTCAGAAATACAATAAACATCATTCCACATAATTAACAAGAGGTTTGGAATATCCCTTCCCTTGACTATCATAATATCCTGTGTTCCAAGGCCTGACAAAGAATGAGACATACACAAGGCTGGTAAACTATAAATGAACAGCAGAGAAGCCATTTTCGTTGGCTCGTGAATTGGTGATGTGTGTTACATAATTGACAAGTACAATTTTTCAAAAGTGATAGAATTCTAACTGTTCATCTAAGCACAATACATATATTAGAAATGAAAAATTACCTCTAGCTGTTGAATTGCATTGGCTGACAAAGTCATTTCCGTCTTCCCTGATAATGGCCGAAATGATGATCCTAAGCACACAATTCTTTCAAATCCAAATTGTTTTAGATGACGGAATAGCAATGCCAATGCCTGGACAGCAAAATCTGGCATGGCCATAATTCCCTTTAAAACCAAAACTCTCAAGTTAAAAACACAAAAGAAGAGATTGAAAATGACAAGTATGATTGAACTACCAGCATGCATATACCAAACAGCAGGCTCAACTAACAAAAAGATAACCATCTTAAAAGGCAAATATGCATCCAAAGAACTCAGCTGTTGATGAACAACCCAGCTTGGTTCAACAATTGCCTTATTCAAGCTCATTCCAGAAAAATGTAAGCAGAGCTCAAGCTTCAATTAGACAATTTTTTAACTTGCACTCAGCAACGTCATGAACATGGTATTGCCTAGGCAGCACTATAGAATGTCAAATAAGTTGAGCAAAACAATCCAACCAAAAGGCAGAAGAAGTTCATTGATTTAAATTCGGATTGGCCCTGGAACAAATTCAAGAGCTAACTCGAAATAGCCACAAGCCATAGTCAATTTTACATCATATCATGTCTTGTAAAGATTCACAAGCGGTTAATATTTCACTCCTTGACCGCATAACCAACAGATTTTCTTTGCAAATCCCTTTCTTCACCTATGAAAATCCGCATGTGAATCACACAAGGGAATACCTGTGTTCCGGTATTAGATTTCTTCTATTTCATGGTTGAAATATCAGAGGTGACACTTCTGAAAGGATAAATTCACAAAACCTTAGGGTGCTAAATTACTTCAAAGTGATCTGTACACTCATTTATTCACTATTATAAATTGCACACATGGATTACATAATATTTCTGAGACACTTTTTTTTTTTTTTTTTTGGTATTAAATTTCTTGTAGTTTGAAATCTCAAAGGTGAAACTTCTACGGGCAAATTCACAAAACTTTGAGGAGCTAATCTTTTTTTTTTTTTTTTTTTTTGGGGGGGGGGGTTAAGTGAAGGTATGCTATGTGGCTTTCATAAGCATATATCTCTAGGGTACTCCATGCATATTCATCATTATACACCCTCCCCCCTCTCTCCGTATATACATAAAGAGGCCCACTGGAACTTGATGAAAGCAAGGAGAAAATACAGCTTCAAGGACCACCATGAATCTAAAAATTTGTTAAAAATTAGTTAGCTATTATGTTGACAAAATAGGCTACTGTCGCTTAATTTTAATGCACGGGCATTTTTATGCGTAGAGAAAAGGAATAATTGATTGCATACCTTAACCACACGGCAGTTATTTCCCATTTCTGTGACCTCTGGTTCTTCATCTGAGTACGCCAAGACATTTTCATTCATTTTGTTGTACAAAGACATCACTTCAGCCAGTGCCCCGCCCTCATTGAAGCATTCTCGTGAGACGCGCTCCACACAAACATTTGAGGCAGGTCCAGCATATGCCAATAGCAACTGTAAAGAACTTTACAGCAACAAAATTAGATAACTAAAGGAAGGGAATTTGCTTTGTTTTCACAAACCTTAATCCTACTATCAGGATGGGGCCTATCATTCAGTAAACACATGGTAGAGTGCAAACATGAAATCTCTTTTTCATGTTTAGTTGGAAGGCCTTATCAACTTATCTTGAGAAAATAACTACAACATTTGGTAAAACAACAGAAGTGGATTTTGAATAGATATTTGAGAGCAGAACTGACAACATACACCTCAGTAAACTTTTGACAATTAGTATATGAACAAACATGACAGAGACTTGTCACTCATATTCATGTTTCCAAACTAGATAAGGACCATTTGGATTAACTCCCAATGCATGATATTCCATCAGGAGATTTGAACTTATCAAAAGTACTTCCTTCCAGAGTCATAGGTTTAAAAGAAAAAAGAGGTAAAAATCTATGCTGCAGCAAATTTCCTCAATATATTGTTTTACAAAAAAAAAAAAATTTCCTAATTATACAACCAAGTTACGCTGTAGTAGAGCACGATCATGTCATGACCCCATGGGCTGTTTTGTAATTTTCATTTGCATTTTAAATTTTCAATTGTAGAATTAGAGGGAGCTAACCGATTCTATTAGTTGGTAATACCCTCG
Organism: Diospyros lotus; assembly: GCF_014633365.1. NCBI lineage: Eukaryota > Viridiplantae > Streptophyta > Magnoliopsida > Ericales > Ebenaceae > Diospyros > Diospyros lotus. The sequence goes on along the minus strand of NC_068338.1, from coordinate 47,413,859 downwards.
GGTTGCATGTAAACCATGAGGAACAACCCATATAAGGCTGTTAAACAGGAGGATGGGAATTCATTGTGGAATGAGAATTGAATTCTTTCCCTCTAATTTCTTCTCTCACTTTCCCTCCTAAATTCTCTCTCCGATCCTTCTCTCTTTCTCTTCTTAAATAGTCGAACTCAAGCCTCTTCCTCGAGGCTTGACAATTGGTATTAGAGCCGATCATCCTCAGTTGTGATCCGGTGAAGGTGGAACAGAATTGGCGAACTTACGATTCAAGAGGCGTCGTGAGATATGGCAGAAGGTACTAGAATGAAGCAATTGGAGAATCGAATGGAGGCGATGGAAGTCAAGCTCACTCAAACGCAAGAGGTGGTTACGCAAAGTAGAGAAGAAATGCGAACAATTCGGGAAGAGCTACGAGAGGATATCGTAGCATCCAATGATAGAGTTTTAAGGGAATTGGCAAGGCAGAGGGAGTCTATGGATTAGCGAATCAACAATGTGATTAACATGTTGTCAACATTGCCTCAATTCCAGTTGCCACCGAAGTTTCCTCCTCGAGCAGAGCTGGAGATGGGATCATTGGGACCAGGCATAATGCCAAGACCATCGGGAGTTTCGAAGGCGGGAGAATCACATTTCGAGGAGACGCATGATCAAGTAAGAGAGCTAAATTCCTCTAGATCTATCCAAGGTCACCTACCAAGGCTAGAGATACCTCTTTTTGAAGAATCCAAACCGCGCTAGTGGATTCGAAGATGTGAGAGGTATTTTTAGTTCTATCACATACCCAAGAGTCAAAGGATCACCATAGCTACAACATATCTTAACGATGTGGCCGATAACTGATACCAAGGATGGTCCAGATCTAGGGGTGTGGGGGTGAGATGGATTAACTTTGCAGAAGAGTTGTGTGTGAGGTTTGGAGAAAGGAACATGACCGATGTCATTGAGGAATTCAACAAACTCAAGCAAGAAGGGACGGTCACGGAGTATCAGGAAAAATTCGAAGAGCTAGAAGCATTGATATGGAGTGCTCAACCTACTATCAGAAACCAATATTTTGTCTTTAGTTTCATTAGCGGCCTGAAAGACGAGCTAAGGTCCATGGTAAAAATGTTCTTACCGGCCACTATAAGGGAAGCAGCGGATAAGGTAAGGTTGCAAGAATTGACTCTAGAGGCCATATATAAGAGGAATAGATCAGCACCGAGGGCAATGCCGGTGGCTGGATACCTAACAAGGGGCAACACTAAGGCATTGATGCCTGCAGTGTCCACGAGAAGAGCAAAAGAGGGTCCTAATACCACGATTAACAGAGCCTCAACAATGGAACAGAGGAGAATATTGGGATTATGTTTCAAATGTGGTGATAAATACGAACCTAACCATTAGTGTAGGAGGCACCTACTTAACATGGAAGGAGCGAAAGGGAAGGAAGAGGAAAACCAAGGGTAAGAAAAATAGGAAGAAAAAGATAAAGAGGCAGAGGATGACTATGCAAAAGATCAAAGACAAGAAGGGGGAGAAATTTCCTTTCATGCTCTTAAGGGTGGCCCTACGGGAAAGATTATCAAGGTGGTGGGACAAGTAGGGAGTAAGAGGCTAATGGTGTTGATTGATAGTGGCGGTACTCACAGCTTCTTGAACGAAGCTACGACCCACGAACTAAAATGCAAAATGACCCACACCACCCCACTATTAATGATCGTAGCCAACGGGCATAAGATGTACAGCCATTATAAGTGCGTTGACTTCAAAAGGGTGATGCATGGCTATGAGTTCAAGGCTGATTTGAGAATACTAGACTTAGGAGGATGCGATATTGTCCTAGGAGTAGATTGGATGAGAACAGTCAGCCCACTTACCTTTGACTTCAACAAGTTAGAGGTAACAGTAGAAATAGAGGGGAGGAAATTAAAACTGACTGGTAGCCTGGAACAGGAGGAGTGCAAGATGATTAAGGGAAGTAAATTGCAGAAGTTGTTTCAGAAAAAATGGGGGCAAATCACACAACTCTACTCAATCCAAGTTGAATAGCATGAGAAGGGAGGATGCTACACAGCCTATTCCCAGGTAACTAGAAGGGAGGATGCTACACAACCTATTCCCAGGTAACTACCATAGATAGCTTGAACTTACTTTTGGAAAGATATAAGGACTTGTTCAATGAGCCTAATTCTCTACCACCCAAAAGACCTTTGGACCATGCCATCCCTGTAAACATTCAACCCTACCGTTATTCACCTACCCAAAAGGCTGAGATTGAAAAACAAATTTCCAACATGTTAGCCACTTCCTTTATACAACCGAGCAAAAGCTCTTTTGCATCACCCGTGTTATTGGTTAAAAAGAAGGATGGCTCGCAGAGATTTTGTGTTAACTATCGTCAACTCAATTCTCACACCATCAAGAACAAATTCCCTATTCCCCTTATAGATGACCTGTTGGATGAGTTAGCATGAACCAAAATTTTCTTTAAGCTGAACCTTCGATCCGGATACCATCAAATCCGGATGAAACCCACCGATATCTCCAAAACAGCCTTTCGAACCCACCAAGGCCTATATGAATTTGTAGTCATGCCTTGCGGTCTTACTAATGCTCTTGCTACTTTTCAAGTATTCATGAACCAGAATTTTGCTCCCTATCTTTGAAAGTTTATCCTAGTATTTTTTTACAACATACTCATCTATAGCCCAAACCTTGAACAACACCTAACCCACCTTCAAACTGCATTTTAAGTCCTTAGATCAAACCAATTGTATGTCAAGCTATCTAAGTGTGTTTTTGCCAAGAATGAGGTGAGGTATTTGGGGCACATCATATCGGAGGAAGGGGTTAAAACAAACCCCAACAAGGTTACAACAATGGTGGAGTGGCCAAGGCCTAGATCAGTCAGAGAATTGAGAGGATTCTTGGGGTTAACAGGCTATTACCAGAAATTTATAAGGCACTATGGTGTAATTAGCGGGCCTCTGACAAATCTATTGAAGAAAAAAGGGTTCCATTGGAATCCACAAGCAGAAGCAACCTTCCTGACTCTCAAAAAAACAATTGACCCAAGCACCAGTATTGCCTCTACCTGATTTTTCCAAACAGTTCACAGTAGAGGCAGATGCTTGTGACAAGCGAATAGGAATTATACTAATGCAAGAGGGAAGGCCTATTGCCTATATTAGTCAAGCTCTGGGACCTAAACATTTGGGGTGGAGTGTGTATGAGAAGGAGCTGCTAGCAATACTGAAAGCCATAGACAAATGGAGGCATTATTTAGAGGGTAACTCTTTTGTGATTAAAACAAATCATGAGAGCCTTAGACTTCTGTCCCAGCAAAGATTACAATCCCAGCTCCAGAAGAAAAGGGTATCCAAGCTCATGGGGTTAGATTATACCATACTCTACCGCAATGGGAAGGAAAATATAGTGGCGGATGTCCTATCTAGAAGGGAGGATAGTGACAAGGAAGGCTAATGCCACACTATCACAGCAGTGGTGCCAGAATGGATGAAAGAAGTGGTGCAAGGTGTCACAGCTCGTCCGTGAATTCAAAACTCTCCTAGCCCGGTTTGGGTTAAGAGATGATTTCTATTGAACAGAACAGAACAGAGCAAGGGAGGGAGAGAATGAGAGTGAAGAGAGTGAGAGAATGAAGAAAGAAATTAGAGCAATAGGAGGAAGAATCGGTTTGGATATTCAATTCAATGATAACCTTCCCAGCAAGCTTGGGAATATTTATACAACCGATTCGTTGGGAGGCTGCCACAGCAGATCCCTTCTCTATGCTGTTATAACTGCCCCTTTGTCCTATTCTACCCCCCTCCATGCAGGGAATCTGCCAGCCTGGCTAACTAATATCTCTAGTGGAGTTATTACATTAGTAAGCAAAAAACAAACTAATACAAATAGCTACTTGAGTTATCAATTCCGGGTCCTTTTCATGACACAAAGTTACGAGAATACTAAGGGGGTGAAAGCACGCATAACCAAATTGGCAGTACAAACTACAAATGAGAAAGGTTACTCATTGTCCAACGGCCTCATCAGATTTCAGGGCAGACTAGTGGTGGGAGACAATAAGGGGTTGAAAGAAAAGATATTGAAGTCACTACATTGCTCACCCTTAGGGGGTCATTTCGGGATCAGGGCTACCTACCACAAGGTCAGATAATTGTTCTTTTGGCCAAAACAAAAGCAAGACATGGTAGAATTTGTGTTGGCATGCGAGACATGCCAAAGAAGTAAGCACGAGCAAGTGTCATACCCAGGCATGTTGTAGCCTTTAGAGGTTCCAAAACAGGCATGGGAAGGTATCTCTATAGATTTTGTGGAGGGATTACCAAAATCCGAAGGCAAAGACGTGATTCTAGTGGTGGTAGACAGACTAACCAAATTTGGGCACTTTATCAATCTCACACACCCCTTCTCAGCCCAAGAGGTGGCTAAAATTTTCTTGGATTCAATGGTAAAGCTACATGGGGTCCTAAAACAATAGTATCTAACAGGGATAAAATATTCACTAGCAATTTCTGGCAAAAATTGTTCAAGAAGCTAGGAGTTGGGTTGCAGCTTTCCACTGCTTACCACCCTCAAACCGACGGCTAAACGGAGAGAGTCAACCAATGCCTCAAAGCATACCTAAGGTGCATGTGTTTTACAAGGCCCAAGAGTTGGAACCGATGGTTGCTGCTAGCCCAGTGGTGGTACAACTCTTGTTTTCATAGTGCCATCAAGAGAAGTCTTTTCAAGGTTGTGTTTGGGTACAAACCCCCTCTATTGCGGGCTATAGCTAGCACTTCTTCTAGCCTAGCAGCAGGGGAGCAGTATTTACAACAAATGAAGGATATACTCTCTGTTTTAAAGAATGAATTAGCTAGTGCTCAAAATAGGATGAAACAAGCAGTGGATAAGAGAAGAAGTGAAAGGACTTTTGAGATTGGGGACAAGGTGTTCCTTAAGGTTAGGAGGTCTTTGCAACAACCATTCACTTCCACACCTGCATCAAAGCTTAGTCCCAAGTACTTTGGGCCCTGTCTCTGTGTCATTGAAGCTAGAGTAGGAAAAGTAGCCTACAAGCTAAGGTTACCTGAAGAAATCAACATGCACCCGATGTTTCACGTGTCACTTCTCAAGAAATCCATTGAACCAGGGGCCACCATCAGCCAACAACTACTGACAGCAAAAGATGAGCTTGAAGAGACCCTAGAGCCGTGGGCCATCCTAGACAAGAGGGTGGTCTATCAAGGAGCAGCACCCCTAACACAAGTTCTAGTCTAATGGTTGCAACTACAACCAGACCATACTACATGGGAGTACCTACCCGAGTTGCTGACAAGGTTCCCACGAGTGGCCAACCTATCGTGAAGGATTCTTGGGGACAAGAATGTAATTGAAGGGGGGAGAATGTCACGACCCCATGGGCTGTTTTGTAATTTTCATTTGCATTTTAAACTTTCAATTGTAGAATTGGAGGGAGCTAACCAATTCTGTTAGTAGCTCTTACCATAATACCCTCAGGTTGCATGTAAACCATGAGGAACAGCCTAATTTTCTCAGGTTGTGGAATGAGAATTGAATTCTTTCAATCTAATTTTCTCTCTCTAATTTATTCTCTCACTTTCCCTCCTAAATTCTCTCTCCGATCCTTCTCTCTTTCTCTTCTTAAATAGTCGAACTCAAGCCTCTTCCTCGAGGCTTGACAGATGAGATATGCATGCAATCATTGACATTCAGCAACTACAATTGTGGGTCTTGAACTGTCACTCTACAGTCAGGAAATCCCATTTTATTTATAGAAAGGGACTCATAAAAAAAATGCATCACATAATTCACTATATAAAAGAGAATGCAACGGGGATTCAGAGCAACTACATGAAAATATAAAAATATAGTTCTTCAACTAGTTTTGATACAAGGAACTTCATTGCAAGAAAAAGGCTACCTTCTCTGTTTGTCTGGAGAGAGGCTCCCCAAGGAGCAACTCAGCAGGCGACAAGCTTAAAATGACAGCCTCGAGCCCAGCCCTCATAAAATTATCATTGAATTCCCCATAAGCAACATCCCCAGTCGATATCTCAACTGCAACAACTGCGATTCTCACATCAAACCCACTCTCTGCATTTCCAGAAACCAAACTCTTCTCAACTACACAAACCAAATAATTGCTACACGATCCACACCCCTCTTCCCTACCTCCAAGGTCCTCTGCGGCCTCCAAAGTGGCCTTCGTGTACAACGCCGATAAACCGCGGCAAAACGGCCCCAGCCTGTTCGATCCATGAGCCTTTATCGCCGCGGTTTCGGTCTGTTTCACCACGCCCACCTTATACCCCGCACTCACAAGCCTCCTCACATGAACATTCAGCCTGAAAGTCGGCACGCTGGCCGTCAAGAAATTATGATCCACATGAGCATAAATTCCCAAAACCCTAGCCGCATTCTCGGCGTCCTTGCCGAAGAACCGGTACTTGTAACCAACCTCAACCATCAAAAGCACGTCTGGATACTTAGCTTTGAGCTCCACGACTTGCTGTTCAAGGGGAGTGTACTTGGGATTGGAAATTGGAGGTGTTGGCGAATGTTCTAGAAGTTCCTCGGGCGGTTCCAGAAGTTTCTGGAGGAACCTTTGGTGGAGAGAGGGGTTGGGGAGAGGAGGGATAGGATTTTGGGTGTGGGGAGAGAGTTTAGGGTTTTTGGAGGGTTTAGGGTTGGCGGAGGAGAGTTGCGAGGTCCGGCGGCGTTTGGATGGCGAGAAGGTGGCGGTGGCAGAGATTTTCGGGGGAGGGGTCGGCGGATTTGGGGCTGAAGATTGTGATTGTGAGAGCGAAGAAGTTGAGGTCGAAGGGTTTTTCGGCTTCGGGGCGAAGAAGCGGGAAATCACCTGTTGCTTCTTCTTCCCCATCATGGCGTCGGCGGTCCCGGGATTAGAGGTTGCGGCTATATGGTTGTTGGTTTGGCCTTTGGGTTGTGGCGCTCTCTGTTCTCTCCGCTGCCTTCTGCCGCTAGATAAGCAGGAGTAACTGAGACTCGGAATTCTTTAGATTATTATCATTCCTAGGTCGTTTGTTATTTTATCTTATCAATTTTGACGGAGAAGATAATCGTACGTAAAAATTTTGGGCCTATTTGTAATTTAAAAGTTGTAATTTTTAGTTTCTAACTTTAAAAATTGAGAATATAGTGTTTATTTTAATTTGTATAATTCTAACTTATAATTTTTACTAGTTTTTAGAATGGGTAAAAGCTAATTTTTTCAAAGTTAAGGTACCTCAACTTCTATAACTTCTAATTAAACGGTCACATTTTAATGATATTTTTGTGATAATTTTACCTTTATTTTTAACAAATAATTACCCTCATGTCCACCCAATTAAGCGTCTATCTTCTCTACTGCCATCCCCATTTTCAGATCTCTTCCTCTTTCTCGCCATCTCCCTCTCTCTTTATACACTAATTAATTTTTTTATAACACTTGAAACTTATATATATATAATAATTAATTTTTAAATTATCATTCTATAACTACTAAGGGTATTATGGACAGTTATACAAAAATAAGTTATTTTACAACTTATGGTATCAAAAACTACAACTGCTTAACTATAACTTCTGAGAAATTACAGCAAACAGGTTCACAATTTATTCTAAGTTTTAAAAACTATAATTTGAGAAGGTATAAACTATAATTTCTCTAATTAAGCTATAACAAATGGTGCCTTTATTTCACTGTGTAGGATAAATAATCAAACTTACGATTTAGTGGTGTGAATCCCAACTTATCATGACTCAATCATTTAATTCATGTCCTAAAAGACACTTGAAATTCTTAAGCCTTATCACTTATGTGAATTAAATCAAATTCACGACTTAGTGGTGCGTATCTCAATTTATCATGAATCAATCATTTAATTCATACCCTAAAGACACTTGGAATTCTTAAACCTTTTATCATTTCTTTGAATTAAAAGTTTACCACTAGGGATGATGAATGGTATTTTATTATTATTTTTAATAATTTTTATTATTTTATATAAAATTTACAATGATTATTATTATATATATTTGATTATGTGCATTCAGAGGCAAGTGAGTTTAGTCGAAGTAAGTTTCGTCTCCTCTACCCTGACTTGTTTTATCTTAAAAGTGTTCAAATTTGATTTGTTTACGAATTTAGCTTTACAAAAATTACTAAAACCTATTAGAATGTTAAGATATTTTGCGTTTGCTTCATTTAACTTAACTGAGTTCAATTCAATTTTATTTTGTAATAAAATTATTTGTGACTGTAAAATCATATATAAATGTAAAAAAAAAAATTATAAACAATCCTAGTTTGTTAATGAGATACTAAAAAAGGATGACTCCCTTAATTAAACGAATAATAAATGAGTTTTAATAGTTTGCTTACAAACATAATAATAGAATTAGAATTAAATAAATTATGTTCAAACTTAATTAGCTTGTTTTAAAATCTTATATAAATTTGCTTAATTAATTAATAAATAATCAAAATCAAATCCACTCCTAAACTATCTAATGACCGTATTGTTTGTTTTATTTACACTGCTCTACATGCAATTAATTACTAGGCTAGTTTTTGTGTGCTTAACATATTGGGCCAAACTCTTTAAAAAGACTTAAATGTACACTTTTCCGGATTGACATTATGCATGTGAAATATTCTTGTTCTTTCTTTTGCCTACATAGATTTTTGTTAAATAATGTGATCATCATAAAATTAACGTAATGTTTACATAATTATCATGATATTAACTCTAGATTTGTTAATGATTTATGTTGACTCAATACTTGTTAAAATAACAAAGATACAAAAATACTACTATTAACATGACATTTAAGTTACCTCCAATATGTAGACTTAATTAAGTTATAAGCATATCTTAATAAAAATTATGAATTTATATGTGGTCAAAGGTAATTAAAATTTTAGGGTTTAGCCTAATACTCCATATTCGTAAACAAATAACAAGGTTTAAATTTTTTTAATAATAAGTCTTTATATAAGTACTACGTGCTATAAAAATAATAATATTTTTAAAAAATATTTATATTATATGTATAATATAATTGTAACTTTTTCTCAAGTGATTCCTCTTTCCCTCTTTCACTTTGTCAAATTGTTTGGCAATTCCTCTTAGGAGCCCTTCTTGCTTGTTGGCACCATAATTGTCTCTTTTTTTTTTTTTTTTTTACTTCTTTATAATTTCTAACACCTTCTTTTGTGACATTTTAGTTTACCATTAAAATTGCGCGGCATATTGGTGAAATTAGACAATTTCAATTTACTATTAAAGTTATCAAATTGAGATTGTTTATTTTTTTTTCTATAAATAGAAGATCTCGGCCAACCACACACAATAGATTTTTTTTAATTTATTATTTTTTTCTCTCTAATATTATTTCATCTTTTGTATCAATATTTATTGAATTTTATTTTTTTTAATGTTTCTACCACCTTATACTATATAGCTAGTAATACAACAAAAGATTGTTGTATTACGAGAGTAGCCGCTTTTGATATTATTATTATTATGTGTAACTGAATCTACCTTTAGAACAGTGATATCAAATCTTATGGTTAATTATTTTATCATCATCATTTTGTTTATATTTTACTTTCAATTTTTTTCAACATTATGTACTTACTTTATGATACAACTTGTGACCTATTATGCATGCGTGTAATTAATAAAACTTACTTAGTAAATATAAAAAAAATGTCTCCAAATTCTCATAAATAAAAACAAAAGGTCAATCATGACTTTTTGAATTTAGATTTCCAGTTTTTCTTTCATTTTCTAAATAGGGAAGCAGGATGATTTGGAATGATAGTACATTGCTATTATTAAAATCATATTATTGTTCTTACTAATAATATATATATAATTATAATTATTGATACAGGCATTTTTTACATAAAAATATAATATTTTATTACAATAGAAGAAGAAGTGACGTAAATTATTCAAATATTAAAATCATTTTACTTTATAAAAAGAATATATCAATGAATTTTTATGAAATGGTTTCATGAGATTTAGCCAATTCTTGATCGTGAAATATCATTAAGAAATAAAAATCCATGTTATCAAATAATTTCCCCTAATTGTTTCTATTATAGAATGAGTCAATCATTCACTTTGATATTTTATTGAATAAAAATAGTGATATCAAGAATTTTGATTTTTAAAAAGTATTATGATCATTTATATATATATTTATATATATATATATTATTGTCAGTATTCATTCATTTTATTATGGTCAGATGGAATATTGGCCAGGCAAATGACAATGACTTCAATCCCCAGATTTATTTTCTCTGACAATATAGTATGATTTTAATAACAATATACTAGCATTGTGAATCATCTTGTTGAATAATACGAGCACATAAAAACATTTTTTATAATCAAGGTTTAATTTTTTTAATAGTAAGTCCTTATATAAGTATTATGTGTTATAAAAATAATAACATTTTAAAAAAATATTTATGTTATTATTATATATAGGGCTATTAGTTCCAAAAAGTCAAATATTTCGGGTTTTGACAATTTTATCCAATGCTTTCAATTTTGATAAGAAGAGCCTAATTTCTAAAATTAGTTGCAATTTTAGTCAATGTTAAAATCAATTTTGACCGGCGTATGGTTTTGCCCAAGTGGCATGTCACTTGATATTTAATTTATTTTTTAATTTTTTTAATTATTTTTTGAAGAAAAATACTCTCTCTAACATATACACCAACATATATATATGCACACGCACACACATAAACATATACACACACATTAATATATATATATGCATACACATAGGAAAAGTTCGATCTGAGAAGTTCGATAATGAAGGGCATAAAAGTTTGATAATGAAGGCTGGAAAAGTCTGATCTGAAAAGTTCGATAATAAAGGGCGTAAAAGTCTGATAATGAAGGCTGAAAAAGTCCGATTGAAAAAGCCTTATCGGAAAAGTCCGATCGAAAAGGCCTAATAATGAATGGCATAAAAGTCTGATAATGAAGGCTGGAAAAGTTTGATCGAAAAAGTCCAATCGGAGAAGCTCGATAATAAAGGGCGTAAAAGTCTGATAATGAAGACTTGAAAAGTCCGATCGAAAAAGCTCGATTGGATAAGCCCAATAATAAGGGCGTAAAAGTTTGATAATGAAGGCTTGAAAAGTCTGATCGAAAAAGCTCATGAAGGGTGTAAAAGTCTGATAATGAAGGCTGGAAAAGTCCGATCGAAAAAGCCTGATCGGAGAAACCCGATAATAAAGGGCGTAGAAGTCTGATAATGAAGGCTGGAAAAGTTCGATAATGAATGGCGTAAAAGTCTGATAATGAAGGTTGGAAAAATTCGATTGGAGAAGCCAGATAATGAAAGGTGTAAAAGTCTGATAATGAAGGCTGGAAAAGTTTGATCGGAAAAACCCGATCGAAAAAGTCCGATTGGAAAAGTCCGATAATGAAGGTTGTAGAAGTCCAATTAGAGAAGTTTAATCAGAGAATTCCGATTGGATTTCTCTTATGAAGGTCGTCGAACTTCATCATTGATCTATCTGTTTCACCCTCTCTCTCATTCCCGCCAGCGCTGTCGTCATCCCCCACCACTGTATATATATTGTTGTGTGTATATATTTTTATATATAAATGTTGCTGTGTGTAAATATTTATGCATGTGTGTGTATATATACGTTGTTGTGTGTGTATATATATGTTGTTGTGTGTGTATATAAATACATGTTGTTGTATGTGTGTGTATATATATATGTTGTGTGTATGTGTAGAGAAGAGAAGATAGAGTATTTTTTTTTTATAAAATAATGAAAAAAAATTAAAAAATAAATTAAATGCCAAGTGACATGCCACTTGAGCAAAGCCACACACCGGTCAAAATTGATTTTAGCATTAGCTAAAATTGCAACTAATTTCAGAAATTGGGTTCTTCTTGCCAAAATTGAAAGCATTGGATAAAATTATCAAAACCCAAAAATGTTTGATTTTTTGGTACTAATAGCCTATATTATAGTTGCAACTCCTTATCCAAAGCTTTCCCTTTCCCTCTTCCACTTTGTCAAATCTAGTCCAGACACATAATAGATCTTCAATTCATTACATTTTTCTCTTTAATACTACTTTATCTTTTATATCAACATTTGGTATATTTTTTTTATTTTGATATTATTGTCACCTTGTACTATTATTACAGTGTAACTAGTAATACAAGAAGAGTATGTTATATTTTGGGGGTTGCCGTTTTTTATTTTGTGCAGCAAAAGATCTACAAAATAAGAGATTAGTGCGATATAATTGATAAAACAGAAAACGAAAATATACACAGTATATTAAGAAGCTCTCTTGCAGTCACGATGAACGCATTCAAGGCTCAGATCTGGGCAATGAATTACCACTTAGGTAACACCACGAATAAGGCCACAAAGCCCCAACGAAACCCAGTCCTAAATCGCCTAATCGTTGCTTCTTTTTTGGCCAAAATAAACCCTTTATTGCCAAGAAAAAATATGCTCTACACAAAGTAGAGTTCACTTAAGAAATAAGAGGTATCACAAAGATAATGGGTTGAAGAAAGCTAACCAAGAGGCTTCACTATTTTCACTCACCCAAAGCATTCGGCCAAGCCAAATATATATGGAGAACAAAGAGTCGCACAAAGTGGCAAATAAGATACCACACGAAGCAGGAAATGTGGAAGGAGGGCCGACCGACAACAAGGGGAAACGGTCGCCGACCAACCGACAACAAGGAAAGAAATAAAGAGTGCTTTCGGTGCCAACTAGAGGAGAGGAAGAGAGAGAGAGAGAGTTCAGTCTCCAAATGAGACAAGGGCATATATATATGAGGGCAATTAGGGCATCCAACAAATGGGCTCGCACAAAGTAAATAGGTCATCACAATAAATGGGTTTGCACAAAGCAAATAGGCTTGCACAAAGTAATGGGCTAGGCTTCTCCATCTCTTGAGAAAATAGACTAGTTGTTTAGCTTACCGTTTTTTATTAGAGTTTTTAAGTTAGTATAAAAGTTGTGTAGTGTTTAAGTTGATAATCTGTTTAGATAAATGTGTTTTTAAACTGTTAGTTAATAGTTATATGTTTGGTTTATAAAAGCTGATAAGTTGTTAAAACTTGACAAAAGACTAAAATAGACATGATACTAAATAATATAAATAAAATTTATAAAAATACTATTTTTATAAAAAAATATAAATTAATTTCTAAATATTAGATAAATTATATATACTTATTAAGAAATATATTAATATAATATATATATACATCTTTTATTTTTTTCTTTAAAAAATATTACCATTAATATATATACAATATATATATATATACTTATAGGTCGGGGACGCCACCAGTGATGGAGGAGGAGGTGACGATCGAGGCTGGAGGCGACGCCTGATGGCGATGGCAGTAATGGAGAAGGGTCGACGACGCTCGGCGACTTGTGGCGATAGATCTGGAACTAGATACGGCGGTGGCGCGACCCACCAACACGAGCTGTAACGCCCCGTAAATGCCAATTTAATTTAATTTTGGAGTAATTTAAATTAAAAGAAATATTAAAATAATTTGTTGTGATTTAATAAAATTTACTAATGTGATTTTAAGGAAATAAGAAATTAAGATAAATTAATTTTGTTATTTAGGAATTTCTGGAAAAAGAAAAAAAAATTAAAATAAATTAATTTGTGTGATTTTTAGAAAGTTCTGGGCGTTTCTGTAATTATTATAGTGGATGTTTGTGTATATAATGAAAGTTTAGGGGTGCTGGCGTGAATCGCAGAAGAGGCCAAAAGTCACATTAAATATAACTTAAAACATATATAGGTTAGATGCGAGCGTGGGCGCGGGCGGTTCGTGCGCGAGGCGGCCAGGCAGCGGATGAGGGATCGAATCGCGGGGGCTGCGCGCGAGGAGGGGAAATTTTGGCTGATTTAATTCAGCCATAGGCGTCAAAACGGCGTCGTTTCGAAGGAGGCGGTGGCCTCCCCCAGCGGCCTGCCGCGTGGCGCCTCCCTCCCCACTCGTTTTTTGCCGCAATTTAGCCCGATTTCCGGCGTGAATTTGAACAGCAAGCAGTAAGGAAAATTGCAGAAAATGGCAGCGAGCTCGTGACGTAAATTTGAGATTTTGGGGCTTTAAAAATTGGATTAAACTCCGTTTAATCCCTGATTTAATTATCCAGGTATGTAGAGCAGCTAGTAATTAATATTCTGTACGGTCAGAATTTCGTTTTGCGTCTAATTTTATTAATTTTGACAAATAATTGAGATATTGCAGTTTGTATAATTTTTACTGCTTTTGGACCAAACGAGCCTAAGGATATCTCTGATAAGGCAAGTTCTTCTTATCTATCTCGTCGTTTCTTTCGTTGGCGATTTATTGGGCCTCCCTTCATTTGTTTCGGCTATTAATTAATTATGAAGTTTTTAAACGGTTAGTTTAAGATTTAATTTATTAAATGGATCTCGTGGGTTTTATTCGTTGGTTGCCTACGGGGGTTTGTGCCACCCCCTGCCTGTTGGGAATGATGCCATACTCACCCGGGGTTAGGTTCTTAGCGGTTCGGGTATTAATTGGATTTTTGGTTATTTTCTAGCTGGAGTGGTTGTGCAGTGGGGGCTACGATCGGCGGTTCGATGACGGAGTGACTGTCGTACGGACTACCTTAGGCCGCCGGCGAGTCTCTCCTACCCACTAACCGTTGACCGGTGCCAGGCACTGATGACTAGCTTAGCCGTTATGTGATTATAGCATACCTGCTTATATTTTATTCTCGTTGCATGTTTTGATGTGCACATGGGTACGGGCTGCATGTTGGGATTAACATGATTTGGTTATGCTTGGTCACGGGCATTTTAGCTTGACTAGGATACATCCAGCACGGGCATATGCATTGCGTGTGGCTTACTATATGGGCGGAGCATGGCCTGATGCCTGGATGTATGGGCGCCTGGTATCACGTTGATGCTCACTACGCCATTGCATTTTATGTGCATTGCATGGCTACTGATAGTATTTAGTTCTCGGATGGGAGTACCGTTCCGAGGGAGCCTATGGCTCGGTTGTCGGGAATACCGACGTGGATACGGGTGACGGGAGTACCGCCCCGGGACAGTGCGCACAGGTTTGTTGAGGATATTGTTGCCTTTCAGGGCAGCGACAGGTTGGTATGGGACTTGGGTGCCAGGTGTCTTGTGTGGGCCCCAAGGACCGGTATGTGCTCTTATTATACTGCACTGTTGTGTTGTAGCGTCTCATGACTTGTGTGTACGTGTGGGGCTGTGTTTGGGATGGTCTCTTCTTTTATTTATAGCCTTTCATTTCTTATAAACTTGCTGAGTCTTGCGTCTCACCTTGCTTTCCATCATTCCAGATAAGGGTAAAGCAAAGGCCGAGGGCGAGGATCGTTCCACTTAGCAGCCGGCCGCGTTGGTAAGGTGTACAGTTAGCTGCCCCCGTCATCTCTGATGTTTTGCTAGAGTCGTTGTCTTTTATTTTTGACTGTGTCAGGTTGTCATTTGTACCTCCTATTGTTGGCACAGGGTCTGTATGTATTTTTTTATATCCTCCATGACCGCTGTATCAGCGAGGTGCTTGTGGGCATGCATGTTTACCGTTTTGCTTCCGCTGTTAAATTTCTTATTTATGCATGCCAGGGTATTTTTGTCTTTTATCTATTTCTCTTCCCTTCTGTGAGCGCACTCATTCGGATAGACCGGGTGGTTGGGATATCCAAGCGGGGGTGCTTACACGAGCTGCTTGCCGCGGTCCAATAGGACGACGACGATGGCGACAGCAGTATAAAAGAGGGACGACGGTGGTAGTGGCGGTAAGTAATGGTAGAGCATAGCTTCAGAGAAGATGATGGAGAAGATAGCTTTAAGGAGAAAATGTAACGGTAATAAAGGATACGCATGTAAATATGAACAATATTTGAGGGCATTTTGATATTTTTGTTGGTCAACCTAGTAGTGTTTTTTGGCAAAGTTGGGGGTACTAGCTTTTGTTAAATGCTATTATAACAACTTTTAAGTTTATTATTTTTGCCAAACACTTAACCATCAAAAGCTATATAGCTTATCAGTTGCAAAATAGCTTATACGCGATCAAACCACTAAGCCAAATAGCCTTTAAGACCTATTTCTCCTCCAAAGAGATGGTAAATGGGCTTATGGCCTGACTTCTAATTGAGTTGTCAATAAATAGTGATAAGGGTAAATGCTTTAATCACGATTCGAAGCCTACGAAGATTATATCCTCCCAAAAAATCGTCATCGTCTTGCATCTTATTCGAAAACACAACCTAACAGATATAATCATTATTTTTAAAAGAGTGGCATCATGCCTCGAGTTTAATTATTTTTATCATTATCGTTTTGTTTTTATTCTACCTTCAATTTTTCCAATATTATGTACTTACTTTATGATATAACTTGTGACCTATTACGCATGCGTAATTAATAAACTTACTTAGTAAATATAAAAAAAAATGTCTCCAAATTCTCATAAATGAAAACAAAAGGTCAATCATGACTTTTTGAATTTAGATTTCCAGTTTTTCTTTCATTTTCTAAATAGGGAAGCAGGATGATAGTACATTGCTATTAAAATCATATTATTGTTCTTACCTATATATATATATATATATTATTGTCAGTATTCATTCATTTTCTTATAGTAAGCTGCAATATTGGCCAGGCAAATGACAAAGACTTCAATCCCCAGATTTATTTTCTCTGAAAATATAGTATTATTTTAATAACAATATCCTAGCATTGTGAATCATGGCTTGTTGAACTTAGATTTTCAATTTCCCTTTCATTTTATAAATAAAAACAACAAAGAATGGTGAGGATGACGACAAAATTTGATCTTTGGTGAGTCCATGGCCTACCCTTTTGGATTTTTAAAACCTTGGTCAAAGAATTTGTAGCATAAGCCTATATATTTTTCTATAAATATCTCTTTTCAATTATTAATAAAATATTATAATTAAAATGTCAGTAGATGACACAGTCTAACAAGTAGAAACAAAAGATTGCAAAACGCCTAGCAG
Organism: Diospyros lotus; assembly: GCF_014633365.1. Lineage (NCBI taxonomy): Eukaryota > Viridiplantae > Streptophyta > Magnoliopsida > Ericales > Ebenaceae > Diospyros > Diospyros lotus. The sequence continues at coordinate 47,396,764 of NC_068338.1, read as the reverse complement.
AGGCAGCACAATCTGCCAATGAAGAACCAAACCGTTCATTTAGCCCAACCACACAACATTAAAGAAATTAAATCAAAAAATATAAGCAGAACCCAATAATTAATGACGTATAGAAGCTTTTGATGAATTCGGTACGTTAGTGTTAGTGTTGATATATATGATCGAGAAACAGTCTCCAATAAACTTGCAGCAGCATCATCATCAAGAGTTGAGTGAGGAGTTTAATTAATTAGAGGGATAACTAATGTTCATAATCTATGTCATGAGGTCTTTGCAACGATCAGCTGAAAATGATGCTTGGTTTATAGTTTGTACTTTGTATCCTAATACAGTTGACATTAGAAGCTTCTGCATTTGACCAAGGCTGGGTTGGCGCTTTCAAGTCATACAGATGAAGTCATCAATGGCGGCAATAGCCTTTATACTTCGTTTGTTGGAAAGCAAGGGAATTTACAAATCAATAAGGACGTTTGTAATTAATTAAAATTATTAATTTAGTTCAGGTTTCTATAGGTCTTTTTAGGATGACAATAGGACAAGTAGGGGGGACAAGAGATATTTTTTTACACCTAGTCGGTTGCAATATTTATATATGTACTATACATATAATACAATATTAATATATTCTTTGTATAAATCAAGCAAGAAGATTTGAGGTTTAATAATACTTAAAGGGGTACTCTTGTATTTCTAAAATGAAAGACATCTCCCTCAACTTCTAAAATTAATTAGTAACACTCCTTTAATGAAAAAATGGTAATTACCTAATTAAAAATAAAGTTGTTTAATTTTATAAAATGTCCAAAATGTCATATATATTTTCGCTTCTTTTCTTTTTTTGATAAACTTTACCTATCTTTTTCTTTTATCTTTCTTACCATCCATGTACTAACAAATGTTTTTTCTCTTAAAATAGAGAAGAAGAAAAAGATACGAGAGATAAAGTCTACCATCGCTATGGGATTTTGCAAGGGATTAACCTCACCCTAAATTTATTTAGTTTCGATAATGATATTGTTGAATGCATCTCGTTAGATTTATTCTCATCATAAATCATTGTTGAACTTGACAACTTTTTTTAGTTTATATATATTCAAATTTTATATTAAATATTTTAAACATGTATTTTTGTAATAACAATTATATTTTTAGTCTACATAAATATATATATATATATATATATAGAAAATACACATTCAAATACATTCGATCTTACAAAATTTATGTAGAGAGAGAAGCCTGGAGAAAGGAGACAAAGAGTGATTAAGGGTAAAATAATAATTTTATTGATTCAACCTTCTAATATCACATGAGATCTCTATCATTTTAAAAAACATAAAAGGTATTAGTTATATTGTTATTAAATTTTAGAGGTGCTTACTATGCTTTATATTATATCTATTCTAATATATAAGCAAACACCCTACATTGCGCCTTTGCAATTTTAGTATTTGAAAAATGTCCCTGATAATTATTTTGGATTTTTTCTCTGATTTTTTTTTATTATATATAGTAATTAATGAGTTTCTACTCTACACCAGTTATACCAGTATAAAATAAAATAAAAAATACTTATTAAGCATATCTAAATCATTTACAAATTGGAAACTCTGTGTTCAACACTCTACTAGTTCCTAATTAATTAATTATTTTTTCTTAATTCATTTGCATGTCCCATTCAAAAAAGTTGAATTCCAACCTCCTCTAAATCAATGAACCAAAATTGCTTTTATATATGTCAAGCAGAGTATAAAATACTGTTTTGTTCTTAACAGATGGCTAGCATTAATCTCCTTTCTTTTTTTTTTCCTGACATTAATATCCTTTTAATTGTATGGTAAAGTTGATATTGAATAATAATTAGACTCTTTGGCTTGTATCTTCATTCACACGCGCATACATGTTGACCCGATGATCAAGATGACGTTGCATGCATGCATGTCGCCTTCCTGTTGGTACAGCAGAGCTAAAAAAGGTAATACCGTTAATATAAAATAAAGCCGGTCTAACGAGAAATATTATATATTTTGTGGAGAAGATAGAAAATTTTATGGTAATATTAGGCCGTCGTATTTAATTTTATTAAATATTTAAATATGAGATGACAACTACTAAAGACAAATTTCATTAATATAATATCATAAGTTCATCATATCTTATCTTATATATATATATATATATATATTTAGATCATAAATATATGGTAATTGATTCACTGTCGGATTTTCAACTATTTCAAAGATATTCCAGTCATAAACTAAAATGAATAAACCGCTGCTCATGGGTACTTGCTGTTTTACCAGAAGCAACTTCAATCTTCGCAAGGGGATATTACTTTCCCATCCTTGTTTTCTCTTCTTTATAACTGATAGATTGCAACACCAAACACGAATAAAGAAATAAATAAATAAAATAAAATAAATTGACAGGTGCATTTACAGAATTGACATATGCACGCTTTGCTAGTCAATTTGCACGCTAGCAGGAAAATATTAGTCAGATATATAATGGGGAAACTATCCAGTATCCAATAAAGAAAGAACGAGATATTTACAGCATTGTTACATAATCACCACTTGATTACAAGATATTGGTTAAGAATTAGTATATCTATTCAAGTAGTTAACATGAAATTGGAAGAAAAGTTGCAATTCCAGGTCATTGCACATGCTTTTACCAGTAGTTCTTCCACTAACATGGGGGGGGGGGGGGGGGGGGGGGGGAGAGAGAGAGAGAGAGATCATTAATCTCGATTAAGTTGAATCATTGACCCTTAAGCAGGAGATGGCATGAGCAAACCCACGCTTATACCAACTCTTGTTTGATCAAATTTTCTTTAATATTTTTTTAGTACCTTTACGGTAGGGCGTGGCTAATTAATTGCGTTAATAATTAATTAAGCTTACACAAAGATCAAGTCTAGACATAAATTATATATATTACCATGAGCTCATGTTCATGCTCATGCTCATTTTTCAAAATACACAAGAAGCCATTACTTTACAGTCTCATGTGATCAAAAGATGATGTGCAGGTGAATAAGCGGATATATTTTCACGAACAATCAATTGAAGTATTCATCGTTTCGGACAATAATCAAAGGATTTCAATGGATCAATTGACCATCCACATGAAATTTCCCTTTCATTACCTAATACAGAAAAGAAAAGATAACTAACTCAAAAAAGAAAGGAAAAGATAATCATAGTTATACCACAAGGAGAAGTATAGGCTATCGAATGAGCAAAAAGCTTGTACCATGCTTGGGGAACATATATATATATATGTACCAATAATTCATAAGGAGTAGTATTGATTGATGGAATGTATTTTATAGTTATTTCGCTTACTAATATTTAATGAAAAAGTCTAAAGTTTATAGTCCTTTGTTAAATGAGCAACCGAGGGTGATGCAATGAAAAAAAAAAAAATGCTTCAATTGATGATTAGATTTTTTATTTGAGATATATAGTTATTTTAAATCAAGTTGTTAATTGATTCAAAGTAAAAATGAAAATTCTACTTAACCAACACTCAAGTGGAAGTTTAGGCATATTTCATACCAAGCAAATCGAGATTCTCATGAGTTAGCAGCATAAGCTAAAAAAGGTTAAGTCTTATGCATTAATATTTCTCCTTCATTTATCTCAAAATATTTAAATATATGATTTTGGTGAAAAATGATAACTTCTAACAATCCCCTTCCCTTGTATGATAATTTTGTATCCATCGGTTAAGTCTTATGCATTATTTCTCCTTCATTTATCTCGAAATGTTTAAATATATAGTTTTGGTGAAAGATGATAACTTCTAACAATCCTCTTCCCTTGTATAATAGTTTTGTATCCATCTTTTTATCAAAAATCTTAGCTCCTATTTGGTCTTTGGCTGTTCACTCAGGTCAAAAAAAACTTTTAAATTCTTGTTTAATAATCAATACATTTATGTTTTGTATATTAGTCATATCATACTCTTAATGATTTTACAAAAAAAAAAAAAATCTTCCTTGTACCTAGCGCATGATTACATTTCGCAAACATAAAGTTACAAAAAAAAACTTACGAATAACTTTGTAAAAGAAGAGGGAATACTCTCACTAGATACCTTAGGAGTTGCTCCCATCTTCCTGGTTTCTCCCCTTTCTCTGAGGATTTGAATTTTGCCTTCTAATCTTCCATTTTCACTGTCTAAAGTCTTCCCCTTTCCTCCATTTTAGACCTCCACGTTGATTTCTTCTCTGATTTCCTTTTCCCTTTCCTTCCATCATCGTCCCTATTTTGGAATCAAAGACTCATATTGTGGCACCTTCTATGGTTAAATATTTGAAGATTATAGGTGGTTAATCTTTTGATAACAATTTGAATACTCTTAGTTATTGGTATTTCATTGGCTATGCTCTAGTTCAACTATGGATGTTCCCTTCCTTCTTTGCCTATGAATGGTTTTTCTATCTTGGGTTAATCAAGTTTTAATTTATCTTGCAGACATGTCTTAAATTCTTTAAATTTGTTGCCTAGCTTTATCAAATTTGCTTTTCATGTTAGCCTCTTTTAAGCAATTTGGTTTCAATTCTCTAAATGCATTTCTTGATGGGGATAGGTCCTATTTTGCCCTATTTGGTTTCATTTGTGGTTGCCTCTCTTGTTTTTTTTTTTTTTTTTTTATTCTAGTAAAACAAAAGTTATTATTTGACATTATATTCTAATTATCATTACAAAAAATATTTATAATCTTTAACTATATATATTATTTGACAAAAAAAGTATTCAGAAATTGTAAATTCTAAATTGAAAAAATATATATCTAACTATATTTTAAATAAAAATATTATATATAAATATTACTTGTATTTATATATTTAAATACCCATTTAAAAGAAATTAACCATTGTTGCTGGTGTTGACCACATCATTAATTGGTATCCAATTTAATCCCAACAAAAGTCTGGGTTCATGCCTGGGGATATATATGCTAAGGTTGCGGATCATTGGATGATCCCAACAATATTTGTTGGAGGATTTTAGCCCCAATAATTTGTTTATCCTACCAATTTGGGGCTTAGAAGTTATAATCATAATAAATTTATTGGAGTTTGATACTTTAATAATCAGAACGAACCCAAATTGTTAGGGTTTAACCTTAGAGAAAAAAGTTAACGACACATATTATTATAAGAGAAAATAAAAAGAGCTCTTAGGATATGGGTATTTGATGGATCGGCCTCAATGAAACAGAAAAAAAAAAATGATGGTATTTTGATAATTTTAGAAATTTAATTAGAGTTTACTAGTACAAGGATTTGTAAACATTTTTAGAATCTTGTAGGTATTGCAAGCTTTTAAACTAAACTTTGAGATTGTCAGATCATATTTTTCTCTTTTCTTATATATATATAATTTAGTTTATGTTTGGAACTATATAAAATTATCCTAAATTGAGAAGAGAAAGTTTATAAAATTAATTTTATTCATTAATTCACTAGTCCAATATATATAATTAAATTTACCAAGTCCTAAGTACTAGGATACGCCTACTATTTTTTTTTTTTTTTTTTTTTGGGGGGGGGGGGGGTTGTTAAAGATCATATATATATAAAAATATATATGAGTACTTTTCTGCTAGTTTTCTTGTACGTCTCATCCACTCCATTTACTTTTTGGAACCTTATTCATTGCCATTCTGTAGCCTACCAAATGTGTTTTCTCCATTCATTAATTCTATCGTGAAGTATAATTAATTAACATAAACTACTACTCAAAGCTAGTAGTCTTCAAGATTTTCCAATCCTGTTGTAATGTTGCATTATTATAATTATAAATTAATCTTTAGCTAGAGAATCAGAGAATCCTTGATCCTCGTTAAAGAAAATTCCCCATCCCGTTTAATTAAGTTTATTAATTAAAACTTAAGAATAATTATATCCATATATAGGATCCAAAACGCTTGTCCCATCAAACGTGGCCACCTGCAGAGCAGTTAATTATGTTATATAATTATTAATCATTAATGCAAGCCATCTGTTAAGCTATTCTATAATTATTATTAAATAAATGGAGTGTTCAAAAATTAAAAGAGTGCAATCTGCACTAATCCTACTTTATATCATTTCATATTTCATATTGAGCTTGACCTTATTATACTTTGTAGCTATAGTACTATATATATGTTGAATTTTGTTATACCAACTTTATAAAATTTATTAAATTCCCATTCGGCAGATAACTGAGAAGCCAAGAAATTGGCTTCGCTACCTACGCCACAAAATAATAATAAAAAAATACAATGTGTAAAGAAGGATATATCCTTTATATATTTAACTTAATTACCCAACAAAATGATAAATCCTATATTTAGCAATGTAATATTTATAGATAACACTTAGAATAATACAAATTCAAACCATTTCATCTTGCTTTAATCTTCATCAATCCTTCGGTTGTTGGTTTGTTTGTTTGTCTGAGTTACATATAATATTTATAATGAGTGTTTAAATTTTGATTAAACCAAAAGATTAAATTGGACCAAAAAAAAAAAAAAACTTGATTTGATTTAAGACAAATAAGTTTAATCTAATTTTTAATTTGAAAAGTTTAAAAAATTAATCTTTAACGTGTTCCGGTGTAACCTGATTTTGATTTTAGACAAAAAATTAAATAAATACAATAATATATACACTACAACCTATATGTGTAGATACAATGTGTATTATGTAGTGTATGTAACTTTGATCGGTCTAATTTTTAATCTAAATTTTTATCAATTTTGAATTTTGTCTAAAGTAATTGATCACTCCTACTTTTGATTTGAGTTTAGTGTAATTTACAACAGTGTTTATCTATGAGTGTTGACTTGAATTTTTTCTTTTCCTCGTATGATTGTTTCTATATAAACTTCTTTATTATGAATATTAAAAAAAAAAAATACCACCTACTCTTCATCTTAGTCTACAATACCACTTGTTTTTTCATATTTACCCCTCTCTCTCTCTCTCTCTGATTTGAAGTCCTCCTTCTCCTGGTTGGACAAACCATGAATTGTTAGGTTAGGAAATATAGAAATATACGTTTTAGGTAGATATTAATATATATATATATATACACACACATAGAGGGGGGAGAGAGAGAGAGAGAGTAATTAATTGGACACGCTAATCCAGTCCACTTGTTCCACGTGGATTCAAACCAAAGAATTTAATGGACACATTTTACACCTTAGATTAGTCAAATGACAACCTTAAAGAGCGAAGGAAGGAGACATCCATCGTTAAGAATCTTTGTTTATTCTTCCCAAGCGAATGGGAAATTGGGTTGACATTTGGGTGCTAGTTTATTCAGATTAGTTCAGAGCCTCTTAATTTTAATTTCTATTCTAATACATACATAGATAATACAGTGAACCAATTAAATGTCAGTTGTTTAATGATTGATTAGAGACACTAATTCCACTTCATCAAGTCATTGATTTAAGGCCCAACAAAACTGAATATTTATTAAACTTTTTAGAGGCGGCTACGTGAATTAGTACGTAGTTGACATGAAAAATTGAATGTTACTTAATTCTATATATATATTATGTGAATCACGTGAATTAGTAGTTAACATGGAAAATTACATATTACTTGATTCTATATATATGTGAACCACGTGAATTAGTAATTGTCATAAAAAATTAGATGCTATTTTATTTTTTATATATATGTGAACCAATCAAACTGATTTTTTTTTTTCTTTATTGCGTTGTCTGCTGTTAATTACACTTCTACGAAATGGTTAATTAATTAATGAAGCTTCTAATTGCTTAATGATTGACAAAAACGATAACCCGTTGTACCCACTTTATCAAGTCATTAATTTAATTATTATTATAAGTCTTATATAAATATTCTAAGTATTGGCAATTTACTGAAGAAAATTTACACTTTGTGTCGTGGGACAATGATTGGGGTATTTCTTGGGTTTGTAAATTTAGAGGTGTCAATTTTTGTTTAATTATTAAATATTAAAATTTAATAAAATTTTATTAAACCCGTAGTGAGTTTTCCAAACTTTGTCCCCCTTTCAAGTTTTTTTCTTAACAGTGTTTTAATTAAAAGGGGTTTGAGTTATAAATTAAGAAAATTTAAAAGTTTAAAGATAGATTGGATTTGTGGTTAATTGTGACTGATCAATCTAATTTAAATTTTAATTTTAATTTGTGAATGAATTTAAATTAGAGTATACTTGAACCGCGCTCCCCATTGTGAATCCTAACTAAACCAAATTATATAAACGTTCCCTATAACCTTGTAGCTAAGAGGCGGCTGAGTTAATTAATTAGCAGTTTGAGATAAAAATGATGGAAGCAAAAGAAAATTGATGGAATGAGAATCATGGGCCTGGCCCTTATTAACAACTCATTAATTAATGGAGATATTTCATATATATTTGTTTGTTTAATTTTGCCAGAGATATTGTTAAGTTGCATCGTGAAGAGCATATAATTCCAAGTTGTGGATTCACATTCACACATATAAATGTAGACTTGTTGCATTGCATGACGTGGCAGCATATGACATCAGGCCAATCTGCTTCTTTTTATATATGTACTGAACAGAACAAAACAACGTGCAGAGTCTGGACGGAGATATATAATAATAATATTATTATAAGGTATGGAAATCATAAAACAGATTGGAAAAAGCAGCCAAAATAAAGAAACAGAGCTAAGCTCACCAAGAAAAATGTATTTTAAGTTAATACTTTGAAGAACACAAATAAGGCTATTACAATCAACTAACTCAATAAATAAACGTAATAATTAAGTAATTAACTAAATCTGAATAACCCCAAGAGCTAAGGCCACTAAGAAACAGATGATTTGAAAATAATAATAATAATAATTACAAGTAGTTAAGCCAGAGCCCCATGCATGCAAGCAAGCAAGCACCCACCAACAAATTTTAGTTCATTTCTTGGAATGAGAGAGGAATCAGGGGACCATTCATAGATGAACTTGAAGAGGGTTACTGGAATACCAAGAGTCTAGCGCCTTTGAGTTGTCGTCAGAAGACAAGGGACTTAGGGTCAGAATGGCTTAAGAAAGGGAAGGCAACAAGATCCATGGAACACTGAAGGAAATTAGCCTTTTAGGTTTCACCTTGCACGATCAACTACGGCTTTACCATGAGGTGATAAGGTGTTCACTTTTTTCTACTACCCTGATATTTGGTTAATGGCCTCTTTATAAAAGTTTTACTCAACCTAATATAAATGCTAACAATGAGGTTGAGATAAATGATTTTTTGGTTTTTTTCTGTGTTCTTAATCTTCCCATTAATACCAATAGTTTTTTTTTCCCTTACCAATTAATATATAGGTCGTAAACAGCATGGTAATTACCAAAACAAGACTAGTTGCACTTTAAATATTTTTTCATAAAGAACACTTCATCATTGGCCTGGAATGGAATAAGACCAATGACAAAAAACAGGAACAAAACCTCGTCCAACCAGTGCAAAGCAGCCATCTATTGTCAGCTAACTTGCTTAATTAGTTGAAAGATGCCAAATAATTCACAAGTCTCCTAGTGGTCATATTAAAAGAGAGTCTCAAGTCCATCTTAGAGTTTAGCATTTGCAATTGGGGACGTTAATGTAGACCTTTTATTTGACAGGAAAAAAAACAAAACACGCGCACACACCCACATACTTTTCTGCATGGGTTACACATAAAAGCGACACTAACCATTAATCCAATCCAGAGCCTTCCAGTTAGGCAGTGTCTGGTATTGTATCATCATCTTGCAATACCTTTGAGCCTGCTTCTAGACGTCATACTAAGTTCTAATTGGTGGCCCCTTGCGGTCCAAAGCAAGTTGGAATTCTCCCTGAAGGAGACACCTAATACTAATTCTTTTTTATATCGCAAAGTCAATGGGTTAATTAGGCTTTATTTTAGCACAGACCATGGCTATCTTGGCATCTTAAGATCTTTAAATACTTCATGAAAAGAAAAAAAAAATGGGGGAGATGTTAAATTCCAGTATAATTTATTCCTGCATAATTATAATTGTCCAAGGAGCAGATGAAACAGTTATCGCCCCTTTAAATTCCAAGGCAGAATGGTCGCCTGTCCATAAACTTATTCAACCCTTTAGTTGTATTTAAAAACAACATTTTTCTTGTCTTCTTGAATCATATCTGAGTCTGCTAGGAGAATGAGGCTTAAGGTAACTGAGAAGCCCAAGGAGAAGCAAAGGAAGGGGCTGTGGTCGCCGGATGAAGACGAAAGGCTCAGAAGTTACATCCTCAAGCATGGCCATGACTGCTGGAGCTCCATCCCTGTCAATGCTGGTAAGTCTTTAACCATTTTTAAGAAATCGTCGCCTCTTAATATGGCTGCATATAATGCTCGGTAATCATCTCTGATATCGTCAATGAGACGGTGGGTGGATGCAAATTTTGATGTGGCTGGAAGACAATGCATCCCCCTATATATACACACAACACAATCACAACCCTTATTTCCATTTTAATATTATATATATATATATATGTATATATGTAACTCTTACAAGCTTTCACTCCAGCTTTAGAATCATCGAACCCAGAAAATTAGACTTAAAAGAAAGAACAGCAAGTTTTGAGATTGATATACAGTGCTCTCGAACAATCATTTTGGGGTTTTCTGTATTTATGTTATGGAGAAATGAAGCTTTGAGATGATCATGGATTGATTTCATCTTGGTCTTTGTTCTCTGTAAAACTCTCTGCTTTAGTGTACATAGAGCATTTCCCAAGTGTTTGGACCTCAGGCTAAAAGGTAAAAGGTTAATTAACTTTAAATTAATATGCTTTTTGACATGCATGATATAGCGTGATATAATGATACTTTCATATATAATCGTGAGTCATTTTCTAAGGCTTTTTTCTTTCTTCATTACAATTATTAGTTGCAGGGATAATTTTTTTTTATCAAAATTTTACTCAAAATTGATATTACCATCAATTAATGGGTACGTCATATGGTAGCCATAGTCCTTGTGTTTGGTATTTAATAGGTGGGCAGTTTAATTAAGTCAACAAAAACAAATGGAATTACATCTGAGCAAGACGAGATCAAAGATGACTATATATTCTTATTGTATTGACCAAAATGCCCTTGTAGTTGACTGGCGTGATCTTATGCAGGGCTGCAAAGGAGTGGGAAGAGCTGCAGGCTAAGGTGGATTAATTACTTGAGGCCTGGGCTCAAGAGAGGATTATTTTCTGAACAAGAAGAGGATACAATCCTGAACCTTCATGGCAAGTTAGGCAACAAGTAAGAACGAAAATTTGTATTGTACTATATTACTATGAAATAATATTCATACTCTTTGACTTCCTGGGGAGGTAATTAATATTCGAATCCTGATAATGGGGTTGGGGTGAGATTGTTAAATAACTCACAGATTTGGTCTGAAAAATCAGATTGAATATCATTGCTCTTAATTTTTTTTATAAAAAAATATTTTACATTAAAGTAAGAGGCATAAGATATGACAAAACTATCCGACATACATATATAAAAGGACAACATCTATAAAGTCAGTGTGCATTAGATATCCTGGAAGATACATAATGTGAGGCCAGGCTAACAGTCCACGTCTCCATCGATCCACGCTTGCCTTGAGATACCATCTGCCACATATTCCTCCTCTATTTATATGCACAAAATATTAGATACGATCATCACTTGGAAGCTGAGTAATGGTGTTTGCTAGCTAAAATCTAATGAGCAAATCCTTTTAGTAGCTAAAATCTCTACTAAGTTAGAATCCTGAATTGTACACTTGAAAACTCCTAAACTGGAAGTAAATAGTATAGCTAGCCAAAAGAGAAACATAAAAAAAAATATATATATATATATATACACACAAAACAAAATCGGAATAGAGTTTACTAACAAGAAACTGTACATGTGAAAAGGTGGTCTCAGATAGCCAAGCACCTGCCTGGAAGAACTGATAACGAGATCAAGAACTACTGGCACTCTTGTCTGAAGAAGAAGGTGGCCAAGATGGAGCAAGAAGCTGATCAAGCAGACGATCATACAAAACCTGAATGTCCAAGTACAATCACAGAATCTTCAGTTTCATCCCAGAAATCAACTTCTCGAAACCCAAGCTTCGAATCCTTCGAAGGATCGCCAATGGAAATCATCCAGTCGATGCCACAAGCTCTCAGCCTCCAGAGGGGAGCTGGCCAGGCCAACTTGCCAAAACTCCTATTTGCAGAGTGGCTTTCATTAGATCAATTTCAAGGCCAGGACTTCGGAAATTCAGTAAACTTGCAGGATCCTTCTCTAAATGGGTTGTTTATTAACGGAGGGCCCTTCTGTGGGGAGTTAATTAATCAGCATGAATATTTGGGCAACGGCGTCGCTGATGAAGCGTTTCAATCAGAATTCAAGTCTGAAGAACGATTATTCTCTGAAAATGGGTTTCTTAGTTTTATGTCCAGTGATGATATGTACAGTTATTTCAACATAAATAATGATGTTATTATGTATAATATATGACGAGGATGAATAATTTCTGATTACTTTTCAGAAAGAGTTCTGATTCCAATAAAATAATTGGTTATATCAAAATCATATATATTTATATGTTATCACAAAAGGCCAACTTTCCATGAGTTAAACAACCCTCTTATGTATAGCCAATCTGAACTCAAGCTCAAATTAGATTAAATTTGCTTTTCGGTTAATTAATTGAACAAATATAGCATTTGAAAAGTTGCATGAATTTGGGAAAAACCCAGAGGAAGAGAGGATTAAAAAAAGAGACATTTTGAGAAATATTATTTTAAGAATGATTGTTATTTGTTTTGTCTCTTTTGTTTATGTCTTAATCTTTTTAGTTTATCTTTTAGTTACTTCTAAATCTATCAGGATTATAATTAAAATCCTAATTAGATTTGGTTCACTAATTAAAATCCTACATTGAGCATGATTGCGTTTAGTGGTTTTGTATATATATCTCTATTTAAGAAGTAACTGAAAGTAATTTTGTTATTCTCCAACATAGCTTTTTGTTCAAGCACAATAGATTCTCTAATTCTTTGCCAAATAATTTAATTAATACTCGGGTGAGTTTTTTTTTCCTTTATTTCTTTGTCCACACGCTTAATGAATTTACCGTTTTCTTATTGTTTCAATCAAATTCTAGCCTTAAGTTGTGATTCTTGATGGTTTTATGTAGTGGAACCACATTGTTATTAAATCAAATTCTGACTTTCATCAGAAGTTGGATTCATATAATATGTGTTTTAACAGGAAAGCTAAATTCTTGATTTGTGTATTTTATTCTTGTTACATATGTTATCTACTTGTTTTTTGCTTCTATCTTTTAGAAAAATTTAACCAAATAAACTCAAACAAAAACTGTTTATAAATTTAAAACTTCGACCTTTTTGCACAAGTATCTTCTGTTTTATCTCACAATGATATAATTTATTTGACGACATAAAAGCAAGAAAAAAAAACTCAGATAAATAATTTATATAATTTATCATGCAAAAATCAATAAGCCTTGTGTTTTTTTCTTTTGGTAAATAGCCTTTATTTATTTTTTAAAATTTTTTTGCCACCATTTGCGCTTCTTGAACCCAAGTTTTTAGAATTTTGATCGGAAATTTGTCTTAATATTTCAAAAGTTTAATCAAAAGTTGTTCTGGTTATACTTATAGAAAATAGTTCAATCATCAAGATAATCAATAAAAATAAATTAACTCTACTCACTCATCCCCAATGTGGAAACCAATAATTGAAACACTTCCTAATAACACTGAACAAATATTGCATTTGCTTTGATTAAATTAGATTAAATTTGCTTTTCGGTTAATTAATTGAACAAATAAAGCATTTGAAAAGTTGCATGAATTTGGGAAAAACACAGAGGAAGAGAGAGGATTAAAAAAAGAGATATTTTAGGAAATATTATTCTAAGAGTTATTGTTATTTGTTTTTCTTATTGTCTAATATTTCTGGTTTATCTTTTAGTTACTGTTGAATTTATCAGGATTATGATTAGAATTCTAATTAAATTAGTTCACTAATTAGAATCTTAGGTAGGATATGATTGTATTTAGTAGTTTGTGTATATATATATCTTTGTTTATGAAGTAATTGAAAATAATTTTATTAGTTTTCATCATAACTTTTTATTTAAGCACAATACCTTCTCTAACTCTTCTCCAGATAATTTAATTAACACTCGGGTGACCTTTTTTTCCCTTCGTTTCTTTGTCCACAAGCTTAAAAAATTTATTATTTTTTTTCTGATTTGGGTCAAATTCTCACTTTAAATTGTTATTTTTGATGGTGTTATGTGATAGAATCTCATTGTTATTGTAGTCAAATTTTATCAAATATGACTTTCATCAAAATGACATAATTTATCTTACAATGACATAATTTATTTTACAATATAAAAATAAAATTAAACCCTGAAAACAATTTATATAATTTATTGGTGCAAAAATCAATAGGCTTTGTGTTTTTTTATCTTTTTTTTTTTTTTTGATGAATAGCCTCCAATTTTTTTTTGGCCACCATCTGCATCTTGAGCCCAAGCATTTAGAATTTTGATTTGAAATTTGTCTTAATATTCCAAAAGTTTAATCAAAGTAGTTCTAATTGTACCCCATAGAAGATAGTTCAATGATCAAGAAAATTAATAAAAATAAATTAGCTCTAGTCCGTCATTCCTAATGCCAAAACCAATAATCGAAACGCTTCCTGCTAATATTGAACAAATATAGCATTTTGCTTTGATTAAATTAGATTAAATTTGCTTTTCGATTAATTAATTGAACAAATATAGCATTTGAAAAGTTGCATGAATTTGGGAAGAACCCAGAAGAAGAGAAATTAAGGATTAAACAAGAGACATTTTGAAAAAATATTAAACTAGAACTTATTGTTATTTGTTTTGTGAGTTTAATTTGCTTATTTTCTAATCTCTCCTAATCTATCAGGATTATGATTAGAATCGTAATTAGATTGGTTCACTTATTAGAATCCTAAGTAGAGCATGACTGTATTTAGTAGTTTGTATATATATATATATATATTCTTCATCATAACTTAGCACAATAACTTCTCTAGTTGAATTTTTTATTTATGTATTCTATTCTTGTAATATGTTATTTGCTTGTTTTTTGCTTCTATTATTTAGAAAAATTTAACCAAATAAAACTCAAATAAAAACTGTTTATAAACTTAAAACTTTTACCTTTTTGCACAAATATCTTCTATTTTATTTGGCAATGACATAGTTTATTTGACAACATAAATGCAATAATCAATAGACCTTGTTTTTTTTTTTTTCATCTTTTTTTGGCAAATAGCTAGCCTCAAATTTTTATTTTTATTTTTTTGCCACCATTTGCATCTTAAACCCAAGTTTTTAGAATTTTGCAAAATTTTTAATTAATTAAGATAGTTCTGGTTGTATCCTATAGAAGATAGTTCAATGATCAAGATAATTAATAAAAATAATTTAACTCTACTCCAATGCCAAAATCAATAATTGAAATGCTTCCTACTAATATTGAACAAATATAACATTTGTTTTGATGAAATTAGATTAAATTTGTTTTTTGATTAATTAATTGAACAAATTAATATAGCATTTGAAAAATTGCATGAATTTGGGAAAAACCCAGAAGAAGAGAGAGCATTAAAAAAAGAGACATTTTGAGAAATATTATTCTATGAATTATTATATATTATTTGTTTTGTATATTTTGCTTATTTCCTAATATTTATGGTTTATCTTTTAGTTACTCCTGAATCTATTAGAATTATGATTAGAATCTTAATTAGATTGGTTCACTAACTATAATCTTAAATTGAGTATGATTGTGTTTAGTATTATACATATATATATATATATATATTTGTTTTGGAAGTAACTGAAAGTAGTTTTGGTGCTCTCTCTCATAGTTTTTTGTTCAAGCACAACAGCTTTTCTGACTCTTTGCTATACAATTTAATTGACACTCAGGTGAGTTTCTTTCCCTTCATTTTTTTTTTCCACGTGCGGGATATTGAATTTACTGTTTTCTTTTAGTTTGGATCAAATTCTTGCCTTAAATTGTGATTCTTGATGGTCTTGTGTTGGAACCACATTATTATTTGAGTCAAATTTTATCAATTATGACTTTCATTGGAATTTCAATTCATTTAATATGTGTTTTAACACGAAAGTCGAATTCTTGATTTGTACATTTTATTCTTGTTATATATTGTTTACGTGCTTCTATCTTTTAAAAAAATTAAATCAAATAAAACTCAAACAAATCAATTTGTAAATTTAAAACTTTGACCTTTTACACAATTATCTTCTGATTTGTCTCACAATAATATAGTTTATTTAACAACATAAAAGCAAGAAAAAAAAGAAAAAACTCTCACCAACAATTTATATAATTTATCAGTCCAAAAATCAATAGTCCTTTTGTTGTTGTTGTTTTTTTCCTATCTTTTTATGGTACATTGTCTCTGATTTCTTTTTCTTTTTTTTTTTCCACCATTTGCATATTGAACCCAAGTTGTTAGAATTTTGATTGGAAATATGTCTTAATATTCCAAAGTTTTAATCAAAATAGTTCTAGTTATGCCCTATAGAAGGTAGTTCAATTATCAAGATAATCAATAAAAATAAATTAAGTGGTTGATCACCATATCAAAACAAATTAATGAAAGTTTGCGGTTTCTGTTTAAGGTGTTGTGTATTCCATCACTTTTGGAAAAAAATAAAAGATATTTTTGCACTAAAATCATATGTTAGATATTTTTCTGGTGCTATTTATTTTTCTAATTTGTGGTTTCTGTTTAAGGAGTTATCATGACGAAGAACTTTTAACTGTAAATATGTTTTTCCTATATAATACAACCAATCTAAGGTCAAAATAAGATGAAGTTGCTTTGGCTTATAAAATAAATAGCACCAGAAAAATTGCAGGAAATTAGGAAAAACTAAGAGAATGGAGAAATTTTAAAGATAATCAGCATTTACAACAAATTAAAGTATTTGGAACTCCTCCATGATTAACTTCAATCACTCTGAAAATAGTAACTATAAAATGACCAAATCCTCATTGTCTTTGCACAATAATAACCTGAAATATGTAATTGTTAGTGCATACGAATTTGAAATTAAAAAAAAAAATGCAACTCAAAAATATAAAGGGTATTATTCTAGATAGAAATTAGCATTATTTACTATTTAATTTATTTCTTTGGGTTGTTTCCTAATTTCGTTATTTCCTGATCTTGCAGCTATTAGGATCGGTTTTAATCAGCTCTACTCAGTCATGTCCAATGCCAAACCCAATAATTGAAGCGCTTCCTACTAACATTGAGAAATCTGAGCCAGCTGTTTCAGAATATTCTTCAAGGTCGGATCATGTTCCCCGGGAAGAGGGTAGATTTGGTTTACAGTTCCGTAATGGGAATGGTTATCTACTGCCACGCAACACATTAATTGGGAGAAGCAACATTAATGCTGCTAACAGTGCTCATAATCACAATTTTTGTTTGGGTTGGTGGGGTTGGAACCATTATTTAAATCATCAGTGGAGTTTTCAAGGAGTTTATGGGGGTAGTAGTGTTCACATCCAGCCACAAAGAGTTGCTCCCGGGCCCTTCATCCCACCCCCACCCACCGCCCCGCCCCCCTTGGTCCTACTCCATTTAGTCCATTCCCGAAGCCCATGGTGGGCCTTTTCTGCAACCCTATAGTTCGTCATCATCAAGTACAGAGCCCAGGCCCAGCAATGTTTAATGGCATGCCCTTAATGCCACCATCAATACCAAGATCACCGGCTATCCCTACAGATCCACAGTTGCATGCAAGTATAGTGAAACAGATTGAGTATTATTTTAGCAAGGAAAATTTGGTTAAAGATACTTTCTTGAGAGAGAAGATGGATGGTCAAGGTTGGGTTCCCATTAGAGTGATTGCAAACTTCAATAGAGTGAAGCTGTTGACGAACAATATCCGGCTTATATTGCGTGTTCTGCGCACAAATTCAACTGTTGTAGAGGTGCAGGGTAACAGAGTAAGAAGACGGGATGACTGGTCGAGATGGCTCTTGCCTTCTCCTTTACGGAACTCATCTTTTAATTAACATACATGCAAAATATTTAGATACTCCCGATGAGCTGATTTATATACATAGCCAAGAGTGAATATTTGATCTTGAACATTATACTGTTGATATTTTTGTAATTATATTTTTTTAATATTTGCATGTAATGGATAAATTAGTTCAAGTGTGTTAGGCTATCTCCGACGGCGCCGTTATTTTTTATCACCAAACCAAATGTAGAGAGCCAATCTCAAATTGAAGCCTCTAATGGACCTCGCTATTTTGCCAAAATCATTTGCCAAATTTTTAATGAAACCCAAAAGTATCACCGTTGAAATTTGTAAAAAGATCCTCGTCGTCTCTCTCTCGACAAAGGTTATCACGTTGGAAAAGGCCTGACCAAATACGCTGAAGATGATATTGGCTGGAGAAGAGAAGGTTCAAATAAGACGACATTAGATCTAATAAAATTATTTGACTAAGAGAATATATACTTCTTTTAAATGTTAACAAAAAAAAACATACTTAGAAGAGTTATATCTCTATCAATATTTTTTGTATATATAGTTTTGTTAGTTTTTAAATTTTCTATATGATAATGTTAGTATCTTTTATTATTCTTGCAGGTTCCAATGGGAGCCACCTACCAATTAGCAAATGAAGTTTGTCATGGATTTTTCACGTAATTATTTAGATTTAAGGAGGTTTGCAGTTAAAAAAAAAAAATTAGAGATAAAGTGACAAGATTAAAATTAAAAATTAACACTTATATTAGTACTATTTTTGGTTATTTTATTTATAAAAACAACTTTCTTAATCACTAGTCACCAAACACATAACAATACTAAAATTGTTTCTTAAATGATCTTGCAAAAGTGCTAAACTAATTTTCTTTAAAAATAATTCTTACAAAAACATTTTCTACATAAATAACTCTCAACAACAAAAGTTTCACGACGATGGCAAATAGAAATTAAAGAAAACCTAATTTTTGGAAATCGACATTAAAATAAAAAAAATAATAATAAAATAGGAAACTTCAAGCTCACTTATTACAAACAAATTAGCTACGATGTCCATGTAAGTATATACACATAAATAAATACATCACTATGCACACATTTCAGTGCAACACTAATATAAACAAATTGGAATAAGCACACATGACAAAACACATCCAATACAATAATAAGAATTCAAAGTTAAAAGCGAGAAAACAAACAGAGCCACAGGGAAATCATGATGTTGAAGGCTGAAATGGATTCTTTCAGCTTCAGAAGCACGAGCATCCAAGCAGCTTCTTTGGACCAGTTCCAGTGGCAAGATACTTTGCTGCCATCTCCTCTGCCTTGAGCATGTCTTCCCCTCGCTTGGCTTCAATCATTGCCTTCTTTTCTTCTGCTGCCTTGTGGATCAGAGCTAGCTCGTTTTTCATTTTCTCCACGTATTCTGCCTTCCGCTTCTCCAGCTTCTCCTGCCACATCATTTGCAATCAATACCATACTCCACACCTAGGTTTCACTAAACTACAGTTTGTACCTCTTACGTTTAGGAAATCACACTGACACTACTTCAATTTAGAGGTGTTAAGAGTGTAATTTACCTATAAAAGTGCCCATTTCTTAATTAATCTTTTTTTTATTTGTTATTTTTCCTTTCTTTTCTTTTTTTTTTTTTTTTGAATGGGAGATTTGTGGGTGGGGAGAGGACATTACTGATATCCAGAAAAATTTATGATCAACAATGTGAATGATGAGTCCTTACCTCCATCTTTTTCAACTCAGCTTCTACGCTAGCTTTCCTGCTGTTCTCCCATGATCCAATGGCAGAGATTTTTTTCTGAGCTCTGTCCAGTAATTTAAGATTGTCAGAGGTGCAAATCGTCCACATTGGCTTCTAGAAAGAGGTTTGCCTATCAATTTGATCTAAAGTTGCGTCTCTTAAACATTAAAACTACCCCTCCGAGAGTTTGAGAAAATCAAATTTAGCACAAAGCATATAACATTGCCTCAAATTATTAACACCAATTCTGGCGCGCAAGATGAGAAAAATGGCCATGCTGAACTAACGGATACAACGTCATAGCCAGGGTTTTGTCAAGCAAAAAAGGGTTACAGACACTAAATATCAAGTAATATTCCAGTTTAATGGATATGGTAGTACACCAACTAAACGCGCTCATCTGTTGGGCATCAAGAAGCTTATTATAGTTAGGTAAATCTTCACTGCGAAATGCCAATGCAACATCCAAAATGATGTCAATGAAGTAGTAATATGTGAACAAGCCATGCATCCTCGAAAGTTCAGAAACAGTTTTTCTCCTTCAAAATGCCATATTTGATTCAGAAAAATTATTTGCCAGATGCAACAGAAAACGGTATTACTCAGAGAATATTGGGCAACATAATCTTTTGCATATACTTTAAAAAATTGCTTATATTCAAGATATCCCTTACTTATTGTCTGCTTTTGATTTCTCACTTTCTTCCCATGCTTTAATCAGCGATAATCTCTTCTCTGTTGCAACACGAGCCAGCACAGCATCTAAAAAGAACACGAACACTGCTTTCAGTGATCATGCTTTACACTCAAATGTATGAGGTAGGTAGAGAGAGAACATTGAAACGTAATTTCTCATTACCTCTGTTAATAGAACCCTCGCCAACTTTCCCTTCTTTAGATTCTGGAACTTCTGCAATAATCAAAACAGGCCGAAAAAATTAGCCAACAGACAGACAGTAGCAGATATTATTGCTACGCTTGGAGAGAATGCTAACAAGGAAGTGAGAGAGCAACTTTATGAATCATTTCGAGAGTAAAGCATCTTTTAGCCAGCGCCTTGAAGCATGTTAAGCCAAAGAAATGACACAGAGTTCGCCAGATCTTAATCAAAACCTATACAAAGAAAAATGCTAGGAACAGCATGCAATGAGGCCTGCCACCATGAAACTTTGAAATTCATATTGAGAACTCAAACCAAATCTCCTCTCAACTTCAGCCTGTGAAGCAGAAAAATCCCGACACTTCTATTCTGGTAAGCATATATTCAATCAAGATCTATCTGTTAAAGGCAAAGATGGATCCCAGTGTACTTTGTGCTTTAAGTTCAGTACAGCAACAAGAGTAGCTCCAAAAACAATGGTCCCCCCACTGTCTCCCATGTCAGATTAACAGGCTTTTCATATCCAGATTTTGAGAGTAGAACTGAATGATAATTTGAGCCAAGGTATAATAAAACTTTAATCAAGTAAATTCTAAATTTGGTTGTAAATTCTAAATTTGGTTAAAACTTTCTTTTTCCGGCTAAAATTTGAAATTCAAAATTGGCCGATTATTGAATAAAACCAGAAAGAAAGAAACCAGCAATTTTCACGATTTCCGGTTCGGCCTTGGACAGAAAAGGGGCACAGTTAAATTAAAGAAGAAGAGAAGCCACGGATTACAGTTTAAAAGGTCAGTAATACTAAATTAGTAATCCTACATCGCCATGTCAAATAAAGAAAGAAACCGACGTATTGTAAAACAGAAGATAGTAGTCAGAGTTTTGTAGAAAAAAGAAGATAGGAGAAGCAATCTTCGAGAAGAAACTTCGCTTTGACTGCGTTTTGGTTGCGGCGAGGAAAACAGGAGAGAACTGATGAAACCAAATCGTATTTTTGAAATTCAAGCAAAGTACTACTACAGCAAGCCAATTATGTCAGAATTTTCATTCTCAAAACGCAGAAAAACCAATGTTTTTGTGCATCTTTCACTTATTAGTAACCACAGATGAATGAATTTAAAGAATTTTTGGACAGAAGATAGAGCTGAACCAAAGAGGATAGTAGCAGAGAGGGGTTACGTTCGATGGCTACAAGGGCTTTGGACTCATCAGGCTTGTCCTCGGGAGGAGGAGCAACCGCCGGAATTACCGATTTCTCCTCGGCTACATCTTTGGGAACTTCGGCGGCTTCGGGGGCCGGGGGCGGCGCCGGAGCCGAAGCAGGCGGAGGCTTTGATGGCGCCTCAGATTCTACCTTCTTTGACTCAACTTCCGCCATCTGCTTTAAAATCAAGCTAAAATTTGGATCAAAACTTATGTCACCGATATTGGAGAAACAAGCACGCACGCACGATCGAACGAGAGAGAGAGAGAGAGAGAGAGAGATTGTGCAACAGAAAGGGTAAGAACTTAGCTGGATTGGTAGGTGTCAGCTGGCCATTGAACAGCTGGCAGAGAGAGAGAGAGAGAGAGAGAGAATGATATGATTGTTTGTGTGTCCATTCTGCACAAAAAAATCACAAAGTTGGTGAAAACAGTGGCAATATCCAACTCCAGATGTCAACCTTCCAACGCTTCGTCTTTGGTAAATTAGTAGTACTCTTAATTCCAATCCCCCCCCCTAAATCTAATATTGAAATGGTAAATTTTATGGGTTAATGCAAAATAACAAATGACATTATTATTCTTTTTTTTTTATTTAAAGATAGTTTTAAGTGGTATAAAAATTAATGTGTCTTGAGAAAGGTTTAAAGTTTAAGTTTCTTTCTCTTTAATTTTTGTGAGCCTTATTGGTTAAAATTATCTTATATATTTAAAAATGAAAGGTAAATCAATGATGTGTGGACATAATCACACTACATATAACCTGAGTGATCTGTGGAGGAAGCAAGCAAGCCATTGGGCTGCCTGCCTCTTCTTTGTAATCTAAATCTAAATCTACCCTTTTACTCAAAGTTTCCTAATAAGGTGAGATTAAATCAACTTCCACTATTTTTATTCAAAATTAAAATAATCAAGCAAACCCAACTAACATTTTAAAGTTAAATGCGACTCCCAACCCCTAACCTTAAATTTCCTCCTTAATTGAATTTTTTTCTCAGTTCCTAATAAATAAATAGGAAAAACCAATGCAATAATAATAATAATTGTAATAACAATATTTGGTATTTCTTTCCTTTCCTATTCGCTTTCGGAATTATTATGATTTACAAAGGGTCTATGGTTGGTTGGTTTCACCTTCACCTTCACCACCAGTTGAAGGTTCTGGGCCAAACTCAGATTCTTTCTTTCTTTCATTTGAGGTTGGCGATTGGCGTCGGCCCCGTTATGGGCCCTTTCCAAACCTGGCCCACCCTCTCCTTATCTTATCCATGCGCCGTTTGGAGATAATAATCGTTCGTTGTTGGCTTGGCGATTACTGAAATCAACGGCCAAATTACCGAACACGTCACTCATCCTTGAAGCACTTGGGTTACAATTACACGAAACTGAATATAAATTTCATTTATTTAGGCTAAATTTAACCAGGATATTATTTTTAAGAATATTCTATATAATTATTTGTTGTTTACGTTTTAGGTCATTATAATTTATTTCTTTTTTAAACAACATATACAAACTGATTGTTTTTGAAGTCATTTTATTTTATTTTTTTTCATTTTCTTACTCGAATTAAAAAAACATTCCAATCATCCAAATCATGAATTTTAAGATTTGAATAAAAAGGACTAAATCTTAATACATATTAAAATATATAAATTTAAACAAATTCTAAATAATAGAATCAAGAGGAGGATGGTATCCCCACCAACAACACCACACCATACCAAGCTCGACTAACTGAAAATGGTGGTTATCAAATCAGAAGCACACAACACAATGGAGGCTCTCTTCTCTTGATATTTATATATATGTGGCTCTGGAATCAAAAGTTGTTGGGTGTCGTGGACCTATCACAAAATAAATAAATGGTGGATTAATTATTGGTAAAAATGCTATTCGGAAGTGAAAAAAAATAATCATATTTTATGCATTATTTAATATTAAAAAATATTTAATTTAAATATAAAATATATTAATACTGAATGTCCCTCGTAGTATCAAAATTTCACATCTGAATATCTTTTTTCGTTTTATAGAAGATATATGAATTCGCCGCCAGTACAATCCGAGAACGTGTGCGTCTGCCGGCGACAATTGAGCCAGAAAGGGACGCAAAAGCAACCTAACCAGCAACTGCCACGTTGTGGGGGCCCTCAGATATTTCAACATCCGCTGATATCACTTTTTAATAATATATATTTTACATTTAATAATATTCTCAAAATTACATCATGTTTCTCATATTTTAAAAATTATTTTAATAATTAAGAGATTAAAAGGGATAATTTAATATAACTTTAATTATTGCCAACTCGTTAGCTGAAATATTTTATGCTATTATTTTAAAATAATACTCTTTAAATAAATTTTATCTCACAGATATATTATTGTTATTTATCAGTATCAACATCAAATATATAATATCACCTATACAAACAAAATAAAAATAAAAATAAAAAAGAAGGTTCACAATTATTAATTATATGCTGTTTTATTTAATTAAATATACAAAGTAAAATATGTTTATACTCTTATATATTATATCTTAAACGTATTATTTATTTATTATTACTTCTCTATAATGCAAAAATAATAGAGATATGTTAAATCTTTATTTAAGCAATATTCTTAACAACATTAACGATTTTAAGCGGATTTTGCTTGAAAAATTTATTATAATTGTACGCTATATATTTTCATAAATATCTATTTCTAGTATATAATAATGATATATATATTTAAAATGGTACTTGATATTATTGTTGGGTATCATATCCAATACGATATTAATAATAATTATAAAAAACTTTTAAATATATATATATTTATACCAAGTACATAAAAATAGACAATTTTAAGCCTTGATTTGGTCCTAATTGATAAGATTCCGGGGCGGGCAAATGGAACAACGTTGTCCACCCACCCTGTCGCCGTGTACTACTACTATAAGGCCGTTGGAGGAAGAATCAGCCAGGAGCCTCCACAACATCCCTTTGACTGCTACCACGTGGAAGGAACCATTGCCCAATCAGGACCACAAGCTTTGAAGTCGTGCGCTAACCTTAGAGTTACAAAACGGCTGGCCTAAGCCTGTTTGTAGGCTGCCCATTGAGCTTGCTTAGGGGTGAAGTCACAAAAATTATTTTTTTAATTACTTCTTATAATTTTTTATATGAAAATACATGTTTTATCCAGTGAAGAGTACTCAAAACTGATAAATGTACAAATTGATTCAATTTTTGTAATATGGTTGTCAATTTTTCTCATACTTTTCATTAATTTAAGCTCTATTTCTTTTTCTAATAAAGGTGTGTTTGATTGTCTATATTTTTTTTTTTTTTGTGAAAATAACTATTTTTCACCTAAATTCTAACTTTTGTAGTGTTTTGATTAGTTAATTTTTTCAGATAAATTAATTTCTAACTTTCCGTCAAGTAAGGTGAATTTCTTACTTTTGATGGAAATGATTTTTCTAGAGGAAGGGGTTGTTCTAATTTTTCAAAAAATTCACTCACCACGTGTTGCATCTATCCACCCAAATTACATTGCTTCTGTCCACCCAAATTTCTCTAAGATTTTTCTTTCCCATTCGACCCGACTTTGTCCCCTTCTTCTTTGTCACCATCTATCGTCGAAGACGAGCTCTGTCTTGGGCTTTGTCGCCATTTCCGCAGAAGACCAGCTTCGACTTCATGTTCGTTGCCATTTCCGCAAAAAACCATCTTTGATTTTGGGTTTCAAACTACCGACGCATCTTCATTTATTTTCATGGTAAAGTTTTCAACCACGTTTTGTTCTTTTTTTTGTAGATTCACCAACAGTTTCACGATTTTCTGGTGTCGGATGTTACCCAATGTTCAAATTTTTGCTCGGAATCCATGGTCGTGGCTATTGTTCCATGTTGACAGAAAATGAAAGAATGGGGATATATACCAAAATCCATAATTTTTTTTACTGCAATTTCGATTTCATTATGCATTTTCTATGGCTGTGGCAGATTTCTATGGGTGTATGTATATTTTTCTATGTGTATTTAATTTATTTTTTGAATATTTTGTGTATGTATATTTGATTTATTTTTTTAATATATATATATTTGATTATTTTATGTAGTTGATTATTAATTTGTATATTTGATTATTGATTATTGATTATCTGTATGTGTATGTAATTATTTTCATAGAAAATAATAGCAATCAAACACCAAAAGTTAAAAGAATATAACAATTTTTAGGTAGAAAATTAAATCAATCAAACACATTCAATTAATATTTTTTTTAAAATTTAATTCTAAACAATTCAATTACCTAAAAAATATTATGCAAATTCTAAGTGAACTTAGTACTTGAAAAACTTTTGATGGCTTAGGGTACTAATTTTTTTCTATAATTTTTGTATGGACTATATATATTTTTTATGAAAAGTTATAATGCAAAATTTTAATAATATAATATTCTTTATAGGGCCATAATGGGACCTTTAGCCCAGCACAGCTGAAAGTCATTAAGCCCCACCCAGGCACAGCGAACTCTATGCTAACCCAACCTAATAAAATTAAGGTTTGGTAGATTGATATCCTTATATTATTGTAATTTGTTCAACCATCTACTACCATATTTAATGGCACTCACTAGAAACTATAGCCTCATATTCTTAAGAGCTTATAATGATTTATTTTACAATTAGGGTTTAAATTTTGCTACGATAAACCCACACAAATCTTTGTCATCTAATATATATACATGTTTAATAAATTTATTTGACGAACACTCAAAAAATAATGCCAATACATCAATGGAATAAGTAAAACCCTAATCCCTTTATGTACTTATACGTCCCACTAGTAGCTCAGTTCCGCTATCTTAGTGTTAAGACTACATAATCAAAATTATTGGGCAGTCATTTCAATCATATTATTATGCTTACCAATTTGGGTATCCTTAGCCTGCAGGCTCGAACTCCAAGTCTTTTTTTTTTTTTTTTTTTTATGACCCAGTTTCAAGCTTATGCCTAATTAGTTTGGGAATAACAACCCCGATCCCTCGATACTGCTACCAAATAAACTATGAAATGTGCTTGGTTAACTAGAATTTGAGATGAGATTTACTGATATTACCACCAAAATCCTCCCACAGAAGAAAACAAATATTCTTCTCCAAGAATCGAACTCGAACTCACACTAATGACCTCCGACATGACATACAGCCCCTCCTTTGCCACCTAATTGTGCCCTAGGGGCTCTCTTCATTTTCTTTCTCAGCTCTGCTCACGTTTTTGGAGGAAGTTTTATCTTTTTCCCTCAACTTGTTTGGAAAAGAAGTGGGATAAAAAAAAATAAAATGCTACGTAATAAAACAGAAAACATAATTGTAATTATATTTAAAATAAATAAATAATAATATATTTATAAATATATTTCATTATCCCTCCTCTTTGCACACCAAATCTGCAAGTAAAACAAAGATACAAAAAGAGATGAGGAGACAATACCATGTGTGATGTGTCTTTTCTCCTCATATTCCATTACTATAAGACAAAAATCTCTCTTCCCTTCCCTCCATCCAACCACCATAAATACCACATCAATGATTTTTTTTTTTAAATTTACGTATTTAATTGCTTAATATTTTTCATAAAAAAAATTATAGGACAACATATTAAAACATATTTTGATCATTTTTTCATAAAAGAATTGTAAGTAAAGGGAGGTAGAATTGTTTTTTATAAAATTAAAAAATATTTTTCTTTTTCATCTTTTTCCAATCAAACACACCCTAAGAGATTATTACAAGAAATTCACAAGAAACAAGACTAGTTGTTCAAACTGCAGAACCCATAAGCCACTTAAAAAGTCTTAAATCTTTGCCACTTTCCCTTCTTATTTGCCCCTATAATTCTTTTATTTCCCCCTTTGGTAGTGTCAAACCGTTGAGCAAGCGAAAATATGATAGGTGCTCGGTTTATATCGAAGATAAAAATTGAAGTAAGAGCTAGCTTTCTGTTCAGCAAGGATAATATGACAATAATACCAAAATGAGAGACCGAATTGAATTACCGAGCAGGGGTTAATTAGACTTTTCAAAGCCTCGACAGCCCACTTCGGCCTCTCATTTTGGTGGATGTATCATCGTCCTTTCTGCAAAATCAAGCTGGCAAGAAGAGAAACTAACCCACAAATTTGTCATCAGCTAGAGGACATGCATCCACAATATAAGAGATCACCCAAGGAGAGGACATTTACATTTAAGAAAAAAAAAGAAAAAAGAGGAGAGAACACAGGAAATGAGGAATCCCGTGTGAAAGGTTCAAATAATAACAAAGCTACAGCCAGAGCACACCCCCATCACCATCACATAACACAAGCATCACAGTTGTATGACCAACTAGATTATTACAAACCGATCAACCGTGCAACAAGTAACGTTATAACTTGGGATTGCGCAAAAAATGTAACCATGGTTTTGTAACATTACCTTTTTTCAGATTTCAGAGTAGGCGTACTCATCTTCGGTTGCAGGCTGAGAAAGGGTGGTGAGAATCACAAAGATTCCAAACAGTACTGTGACAACGGCCGTGAAGTTTACCAGGAAGGCCTCGGTGCCATACTTGGCAAGCCCAGAGTTTTCGAGGAATGTCAGCTTCTCAAGGAATCCCAGTGTAGCGTTGCTAATAGCCAGGATGTAAACGAGGATCCCGAACAGCACGTGCCATGGAAGGGACTCTCTTCTAATTGCATCCGTGCCCCCAGGGTAGAAGAACACGACAAAGCCATACACCCACTGCAAGTTATATGTAGCCATTAGCCAAAAGTTTGGGGAACAAAAATAGGGGGAAAAAAATCTCTTAAGATAGGAAAAAAACATAGGCAAATGATAGATGTTAACTCTATGAGGCACTAAACCAATGCCCTCACAGTGTCAGTTAGGCAACAAGTTAGAAACCCGGCTTCCACCAGGAGAGACCTTATCAAACTCTAAAGGTGCCAGGAAAACCAATCAGAATGGACTGAACTAGGTTCAAGAACTATTAATAATGATTGATGGTAAATCCAGGATTGAGCCGAGTTGTGATTACCTGGATGCCATAAAGGACAATAACTCCAATCCCGATCCAAGAGTGTAAACTGTACAGATTGGCAATATTGCTCTCATTGTGATATTTGAATGCGGCATAAACACCAATTATACCAAGTATCAGTGCAATTGCATGCAGAACTAGATGGATTAGTTTCTTTACATCCTTCGTCCAAGGAAGAGTCTTGTAACTAATAATGGCTGCATTTAGAAAATAATTAAAGATATAATAATTGCATGCGAACAAATAACTGTCATGAATTATATGAAATATTCAGCAATCAAAAAATCACAAATCACCTTCTCCTCCAAAGATGATAAGGCCAATCAAAATCAGAACAGGATGAAGCTGTGCAAAGGAAAAGAAAAAAATAAGAAAAGAAAACACACATTAGATTCACAAGCTAAAGACTTGACAAATTGCAAAGTCCTGAAGTAAGAAAATAGCCATGTAGGATGAGTTTATCAAAAATCTAAATGTATTATTATCTAGCATACAACGTATGCCTGCTTGATCCATTATCAACTGCAAAACTATTATAAGCTTTGTAGTATATGCGGAGAATCCAGGTAAGAACAAACAGAAATGAATCAAATCCACTTAGTACCCACACATTAAGAGAATGTTGCAAATCTATGTTAAATGAGTTGTGAAGATTCCTCTCATGCATGCATAAAATGAATCTTGATGATTCTTTGAGATATAACCTACACTAGGGAATATCTGGGAGGTATTTGATTATTCATGCCATAACAGTAAAAAACTAATCTGAACCACACCTACAGAGTATTTACTCTACTGTAACCAATACAATATAAGAATAACACTGATTCTTAAAGTAGAAGCAATATCTGTTGCTATTGATGCTACTCTTGTCAAAATTATTATCTAAAAGTTTAAAAAAGGAAGTACACAGAGAGCAGGGACTATGAAGGAAAATATAAACACTACTGCAAGAAATAATAACCTCGCTTGAGCAAGCCAATAAACAGCTCAATTTTCAATGTTGACCATGGGCACGTGGCCACCACGTGACTCATGAGATTAGTCCAAATATACAGATAAGAAGTGAATCCAATGTGAGTGAGGCCTGGACTTGGAGAAGCTGCAAAACGGAGGCGTCTAGGCTCCCCCTTTTACAGGATGAGGAGGCATTGTATTTCTGGACTGTTTTTTTCTTTTTTGTCTTCCAAAAGGAAATCTTTCCACAACTCTGTGAGATTCTGGTAATAAATAGTACCTTTACCATTGCTGCCAAGACTCTCTCTACTTTGAAGAAACAGATCTACTTATAGTTTCAGAGACCCAAGTCTATCCAGTTTCAAGTGATGACAATCAGCTTGGATTGGAAGCAACAAACTGAACTGACATGTGACTTTTGCACCCATGACGAGTATGTAAATGTATAAAGCAAAAATACTTGAAATTGGATCAAAGATTGAACACCCTTATCCTTGAGCTAAACACCAAAAACTCATCCACCCAAAACATCTCCTTTCTTTCTCAAAGTAATTCTCACAAACAGAGCATAGGCATACTGACAGACTCAGAATCACATAGCCAAAATGAAGGAAAGACGGCTAATCACGAATCAAAGCCAAAAAAAAAAAAACACCCACAGAATCAACACACCCGCAAACAAAAGTTAAAAGTAAGAAGAAATCAAAGCGCGCGCGTACATTGAAAATAAGGCTTTTGTTGGAAGCTTCCCAGGCAAAGCCGCCTCTGAAGCTGATGCACCAAACCAGCACCATGATCGCGCCGGCTACGCCCAGCACGTGCACCACGTAGGAGAAAATTGTGGCCTTCAGTGCAATCGCCATCTCTCTCTCTCGCTCGATGGCCTTTCGCTCTCTGTTTATCCTTAACAGGGCAAAGGAGAAGGAAGACGAAAGACGATGACTTTTTGCTGTGTTTCTTTGTACATAATAATAATAATAATAATTATATTTATCTGCAAATTTTCGAATTTCCAAGAAAATTGGTTTCATTTACAGATAGATAGGTCTCCTGCGATATGGGCCGTCAGATTGGGGAGTCGTGTACGAGATTAAACCCCCATGTTCCGTGGATTGGTTGCCACGTGGTGGTTCGTTATAGGGAGGAGGTTGATGGCGCGTGTATAGATCGTGCGTCGTGTCTATATTGCCACCCTTCGTCTCAGCTTTGTGCGTGTGTTATTCTCTTTCCACTCAAAAAATCCAGACACGTGATCCAGGTGTGACGGACGGATCCCTTCCCTCCCTCCATCCATAATATCATTTGATTTTTTTTTTTTTTTTGTTAATACACCCAACCAACCACTTGATAATATAAACGATTATGTCACCTTCTCCCACCCACCCAACAAGCCAACTCAATTGTTGTATCGATCGGCTATTCTTACATATAATAAAAGCGCATTAAATATAGAATTTAAGATGCGTTTTATCTTAAGACTTCCTGTAATTTTATAAAGACTTTTTATTTTTTAGTAATTATTCAAGTTTAATATTTGAGATACGTGTGGGTGTCTTTTTTTTTAAAAAATAAATAAATAAATTTCACCTAGGTCTAGTGTTGCTTAAAATTTAATTTTAGGATCATCTTATTTGATCTGAATTTAGTATTTGAGCAATATTAAATATTTACTATGAATAAATACTAGAGCTTAGTCTAAAGTGTATGATGCACTTAAAACTTGCAAAACTTAGGATAAGTACTTTATTGGATCACTAGAGTTGCAATTTAATGACTTAGAAACTTTGTTTTACTTGAGAGATTATAGGTTAGAATTTTATGGGTAGTTTTATTTCATTATTTAAAAATTATATACTTTATCACAAGCAATTTGAGCATCAAGAGTAACTAATGACATTATTACTTAATTCTAATAAAAAGTATTATCAACTTTTAAATGACATTTTAATATAACACAAATTAGTTTGTATAAATTAGTTTTGTGAACGGCTAATAACAAAGATGACTCAAAATTTTTTACACATTCATAATTTAATCTAATCGTTTTAATTTTAATAATTAAATTTAAATTATTTTATTTAAATATAATTTTATTCAACACATAAAATCAATTTAAGGATAGTATCTTAATTCATGAGAAGTGTTACATAATAATGATCGTGATCAATATATGCACATAATTTAAATAAATAAATAAAAAAATCAACTGTTCTGCTATGGCCGCCGGCCGTGACCGGGCCATCCAGCCCTTCCAGGAGGAAGACCCAGACCACCGACGGCTCCTTTAAGCCCACCACCAAGGGAACCGGACAGAGAATGCTCCGCTCTAGCGCCGCTCTCGGTGACTCCACAAGGCCAGTCGGCGTGCAGATGGAAGGGATTAAGACCCTGATTCAATCAGAATTGTGGCAGAGTACGCTGACCAACGCCCTCGTCAAGAGGCTCCGCGTCCTTGCCGAGGGCAACGATCATGAAGAACTCGCCGTCAAGGGTAGCTAGGGCTTCGGAGAAAGCCGTATTCCTAGATCTAGAAGTAAAGGCTATGGCGGCAAAGCGGTCGAGAGAGGGAAGGAGATGTGGAGATGACTGAAGGCCTCAGCGTGAGGCATGGTTTGGACGAGGACAGTGGGGCACCAAAGGGGTTGCCAACCATGGAGGCGGAGGAGGTGGGAGATCCTCGGCGCGTAGTTTTGAGGCATTGTGAAAGCGACGACGCGATCGGCAGTGGCGCTGATACTGCAGGGGAGAGATGGGGGTGAGAGACGGCCGTTAATTTTGGGAAGTTGGGGGCTGCTTCCATATCCGGCAGCCCACGGCAGATGAGCCGGCAACTGTTTCCGCCATCGTTGTCGTTAACTGTTCATCTTTCTTTTTTTTTTTTCTTTTTTTTAACTTATATATATATATATATGTGAATCCCAAGGTGATATCTGCTGTCTCTTCCCTGTCCCCTTGCCTCATCATCAGATTAATACAGTATGAAAAAACAACCCATTTCTTCCTCTGAAACAAATAAGTTTTTTTTTAATTATAAAATAAATTTTTAAAAAAATATTTTTTTTATCATTATTAATGCGTATTATTATTTAATAATATGTATTAATTTAGTGAAGTAATATAATTTAATTGCAGAAAAAATCCAAGGGACAGTGAAAAAAAAACAATAGATCTGAACTCATGAATCTCATCCATAATAATATTATTATATGATACATGTTAAATCAATATCAACACCAGTTTTTAAATTAATTTGATATATTAGATAAAATTATATCTATTTAAATTAATTTAAATTTAATTATTAAAATTAACATGATTGAATTAAATTATAAATTCACAAAAAAATTGAGTTATTTAAAAATAAGGAATTAATGATCCTTGTCTCTCAATTGTTGTTTTATTAAAAAAATTATTTTATATATAAATAAGTTTGAGAAATAACTTTTACGATGTATATAAATTTATAATAATTTTATTTAAAAATAATAATAAGTTATTATAATAAATAAATTTATTGTTAATTTTAAATAATATTATTATAAATTTATTAAAAACTATTATAAATTTGTATGTATAAAATCAATGTATAAAGATTATTTATCAAATTTATTTATAAATATAACATTTCTAAAAAAATTTACTAGCACCGCATCATCACAAATACTAGTTACTAAAAAGGTTAATATAAACGACATCTCTTCAATAATTAAAAAAATATAATATTTAGCTTTTGATATACAAAACATTAAAATTTCATATTTTAATTATTAAAAATATTATTTTAAGTAATAGAATATCAGCATATATATAAATGCGCCCATTTCTACAAATAAAATGTCACGTGCGTGACCAATTAATAATATTTAAATACATTAATTGATTTATTATACTCTTTCAATAATTAAAAAATATGATATTTAGTCTCTAATATTCAAAACATCAAAATTTTATATCTCAATTACTTAAAAACAAAACTTTTATTTATGACATATAGAAGATAGATATAGCAAAGTGAAAGTATCATGTTATAAAAAAATCACATTAACCAAACACATCAAATTAAAATTTACCCATAACTTAAAAAAATCTTAAATTTCAAATACTTAAATATTTAAATCACTAACCTAAAGCCCTACCTTTTTCAATTCTCAAGCATAAAATATTATAAAATTAATCTTTATCATTTATTTTTATTGAACTTATTCCAACCTTCTCACTCTCTTGTTTATATCTTCTTTTGTGTCACATGTTAAATACTTAAATAATAAATTTTAATAATTAAAATATAAATTTTTAATATTTTATATAATTATTAAAAAATATAATAAATTAATTAATTTATTTAAATATTATCAATCAATCATCCACATGACATGTCACTTACGACAACAAACACGTTTATGCATGTACTAATATTTCATCACAATAAATACTTAAATTAATAATTTTAATAATTAAGATACAAAATTTTTATATTTTATACATTAAAATTTAACATCATATTTTTTTAATTATTAGATTGTTTTGTAGTACATAATCATCATTGTAGACATCTGTGGGCCACGTGATCATTCACGTGGGAACAAAATATTTCCTCTCTGAGTCAAAAGTCAAAACCCAAAATGTGAACTGAATGGCGATTGAGCATCTTCTAAACTTTTTTCGCTGGCAGATATAATTATTATTTAGAACTCGAATCCCAAGAATATATTTAATTCTCCTATTAAGTTTTCCCATCATGCACACATATATTAGATAAGCCGCGTTTACTATACATATTTATTCGATGTAATTTAATATAGGATTTTAAGTTTATTTGTGAATATTTATAAAAAAAAATTATATTGCATTTAACATAAAGTAATATTAATAATTGTAATAATTAAATGACAATCAATCTATTTTCTATAGACAATGTACATTATTAAATTTTATTTCTAACAACTAAATAATTATATTAGTTAATTATACAATATAATTATTATTAATTAACAAAATTATTTAAATATTAAAAATAATATGTAGCAAAAACTGTATAATCATTAAGTCAATTCAATATTTTAGTAATAATGAGATTAAACTTGTTATGATTGGCAATTCAGTAAAAATTTTAAAATACGATTGCAATCAAATATCATAAAAAAATTTAACGTTAGAATTTTATAATAACATCATTACATTTTTATCTCTTAAACTTAATTAATAATAAAAAAAAATTATGTTAAACTTAGAAAAATATAAAATTCAAAAATTTAAACCCAAAATTCCAAACTTATCTGTATTAATTTATATCAATAGTTAAACTTGATGGACGATATATTATCAGTAACTATGAGATTGATGGCATAAAATATTTTATAGAAAATAATATTTAAAAAAAATTCAAAACATTATGATCAACAATATTTCTTTTACTTAACCCTTAGATTTATGGTTTGCAAAAAGAGTAATGGTATTCGGCCACCCCCTTCATTGCTTGTCATTTTCATTTTAAGAAACGCTTGCTAAGTACATTTCAACCGTTCAATCAATGGTTATCTATTAATTATTATAGTTTCATATGTGTGTATATATATATATATTGGATAGATGAACTCATATTCTTTGATTTGATTGATCTTTGTCTGTATATGCATTAATGATATTATCTTTTGTCCACTCATGGCATCTTAGATCGCCTCGTGTAAGACTTTTCAATTGGAGACCTGTTTTTACTTTCTAGAATTTTCATATAAACTAGTTCTCGCCCATGATACAATATTCAACAAAAATATGTATAAAATAATAATTTAAAATATAAAATTAAATTAATAAAAAAATAATAATTTTATTTTATTAGGATGAAAATAAATTTTAAAAGACTTCTTTGTATATAATATTTATAGTCAAAGTTATTTGTTCACCATCTTTTATCACATATTAGCATCTTTAACCCCATCTCATGACTCTCGATATTACAACATACAATTACCCATTTATCTGTTTGGAGAATTAATGTTTAAATCATTATTAATTATATTTATCTGTTATTTAATATGTCTAAGATTTATTTTTATTTTTTAATTCTTAAATATTTATCTATTGTATTGAATAAATTAAATAATTTATTTTTTAGTGTATTGAAATCTGTTGTATTCAATAAATTAAATGTAAACACATTCGATAATATTTATCTACTTAAAGAATTAACATTTAAACCATATTTATTTGTCATTTAATGTGTAAGATATATTTTTTTATTTTTTAATTCCTAAATATTTATTTATTTTATTCAATAAATTGAATAATTTATTTTTTGATGCATTGAAACTGCTATATTCAATAAATTAAATAATTTATTTTTTGGTGCATTGGAACCTACTGTATTCAATAAATTGAATAAATTAATATTGAATAATTCATTTTTTGGTGCATTAGAACCTAGTATATTTAATAAATTGAATAAATTATTATTGAATAATTCATTTTTTGGCGCATTGAAACCTGCTCTATTCAATAAATTGAATGTAGAGCTTTGGAAAAAAAAAATAAATTAGCACAATCAACTTATTAAATCTCTGTCTTCTTAATTTTAATTAATAAATGTACATTTGGTAATATTTATCTGGTTGAAGAATTAACGTTAAAACCATCATTAACCATACTTACCAAGCTAAATAATTTCAAAAGCTTTTCATCACTATTTAATGTGCCTAAGATATATTTTTTTATTCTTAACTATTTATCTACTGTATTCAATAAATTGAATAATTTATTTTTTGATGCATTAGAACTGTTGTATTCACTAAATTGAATATATAACATCCCAAAAATTTGAGAAATAAATAATGATTATTAATTTTGGTGTTTGACGTCAACATCGAGTAATTGAGAAATTAAGAGACAATATCTATTTATGTTATTTTGAAAAAATAAGTAAATAAGATAATTATTAATTCTTGCATCTATGGAAATTATTGGTTAATTATGAGTTTAAAGAAAATAGTAATTTATTTGAGCATTTGGAAATTTAAGGAAATATATGTTGATTCTGTTTTAAGGAAAATAATTGTTTATTAGGGAGTATTTAGGAAAATAATAAAATAAATTAAATGGGTGAAATTTTGGAAATGTTAGGGTGTAAGTGAAATTAGAAAGAAATGGGAATTGGGCGAGTGTGCAATTAATGGAAGTTTTGGGTGTTGAAAAGTAATTTGCGAAAGTGGCTGAGGATCTTTTTATAATTATTAGAATGCGTATATAAGTTAAATGGAGTGGCTGGCGGAACGGTTATGTGCGCGTGTGCGTGCGCGCGCAAGAATTTTTGGGCTGATTTTATCAGCCCATGGCGCCTGAAACGGCGCCGTTTTGGGCGCCAGTGCTGGCCCCTTGCGCGGCCACGTGGCGCGCGCTGGCGCGCGCTGGCGCGCCCAGCGGCTGCCTGTCTTACGCCCACCGCTTTGCACGTTTTTTAAGGCCAAATTGGCCGAGTTTTTCTACCGATTTTGCTGCTTTAAACTACTTCAATTGAAGCTAAAAATTTAGATTAATTTGGGAGAGAAGCAGAGAGCTCGGGAGATGAAGAAAATGGCGCGTAGAGGCTAGAAATTTTGAGGAAAATTGGGAGAAGTTGAGGATTAAGTTAAGTTTAATTGCGGTTTAATTACTCGGGTGAGTAAATAATTATGTATTAATAATTTTGTACGGTTAGATTTTAATTATAAGTTTGATTTTGTTAATTTGGGTGATTATGCTGTGTTGGATGTATTAATTTGGTGTGCAAGTATATATATATACATACTTAGAGCACTGTGTGCGTGAGAGTATATTATTTTGATTGTGAAAGTGTGAGGGTTTGGATTGCAGTGAGTGTGCCGTGTGTCAATTTATATATCTATATGTATATATGTGTAATCAGTGTGTGAGTGTGAATCAGTGGGTGAATGTAATGAAATTAGGATAAAAGAAAAATTAAGAAATGCCTGGCCGTGTAAGCATATTGGTGAAGATATGTGTATATGCTGTTAAGCAAATATATATATATATATATGTTCCTATGTTTATAAGCTAAGCATATTGGTGAGTTGTTAATATTATATATTAATTAATTAATTATATATATATATATATTGAGGATGTTATTGATGTGATATAATTTAAATCAAATATAAGACTCATCGGGGTTTTATTTACGGTGTGGCTACATGGGATTTTAGATGGTTAAATTATTTAAATTACACGGTTAAATTTAATTAGTGTGAGCCACGAGTTTTATTAATAGTTATTAAACATTTTACTTCGTAGCGGGAGTGCAAGAAAGAGAAGAAACGGCCGTGTAAAGGTAAGCTCCTAACCCTCTCATTGGATTCAATAAATTAAATAATTCTTAAATATTTATCTATTGTATTGAATAAATTAAATAATTTGTTTTTTAGTGTATTAAAATCTATTGTATTTAATAAATTAAATGTAAACACATTCGATAATATTTATCTACTTAAAGAATTAATATTTAAACCATATTAACCATATTTATTTGTCATTTAATGTATAAGATATATTTTTTTATTTTTTAATTCCTAAATATTTATTTATTTTATTCAATAAATTGAATAATTTATTTTTTGATGCATTGAAATTGCTATAATCAATAAATTAAATAATTCATTTTTTGGTGCATTAGAACTTGCTTTATTCAATAAATTAATATTAAATAATTTATTTTTTGGTACATTAGAACCTGTTGTATTTAATAAATTGAATAAATCATTATTGAATAATTTATTTTTTGGTACATTGAAACCTGCTTTATTCAATAAATTGAATATAGAACTTTGGAAAAAAAATAAATTAGCACAATCAACTTATTAACTCTCCGCTTTCTTAGTTTTAATTAATAGATGTACATTCAATAATATTTATCTGATTAAAGAATTAACGTTGAAACCATTATTAACCATACTTACCAAACTGAATAAATTTCAAAAGCTTTTCATCACTATTTAATGTGTTTAAGATATATTTTTTTATTCTTAACTATTTATCTACTGTATTCAATAAATTGAATAATTTATTTTTTGATGCATTGAAACTGTTGTATTCACTAAATTGAATAATTTATTTTTTGGTATATTAGAACTTGATGTGTTCAATAAATTGAATGTAGGCAGAATAATAGCTTGAAAAAAAAAATAAATTAACACAATTTAAGCAAGAAACTGTATAAGTCAACTATTAACAATGACTGTCTTACTTATATATATATAAAGATATTTCGTCGATATTAATATTTATAATTATTGCTTTAAATTTTAGGACTAATAATAGAAATAGTTTTTCTCATAAATTTATAATTTTATTTACTTTTAATAATTAAGATTAAATTGACTTAATCAAATACAATTTTATCAATATTATATATTATCTAAGGTAATATGTAATAATAATATTTATAAAATTTATATGTACATATAAGTAAAAATATATATATATAACTTATTATGCATAATATACTTTTTTTTTTAGGTTATATGTATTTATTTATTTATATATGTAAATTTTATAAATATTATTATTATATGACACAATATCTGAATCAATATGAATATTTTTTTAAATTAATTTTATATATTACATAAAATTACACTCAATTAAAATAATTTAAATCTAATTATCAAAAATAAAAAATTATATAAAATTACAAATTAAAAAAAACATTTTTATCATTAACCCAAAATTTTAAAGCTTAAAATTTCCTTATTCTTGACCCCACTAAGTTTTGAAAATAATATTTTAAAATTTTTATTAAATTTTTTAAAATACACTGAAAGATATATATATATTATTTTTTTCTTATTTGTAAAATTTAAAATAAATTTATCTAAAAAAAGAAAAGATATATTTATTTAAAAAATCTCAAATACGTAAATTCTTTTTTAAGAGTTATCAAATAAATTTAACAAATATAATAAAAAAAATATTTAAATTAAAATAATTTATATATTTTATTTTTTAATCTATATCTTAATTAATAAATACTACCTACTCACGTTAAAATCTCTTAATTTCTAATGTTACTTTTAGTTGAAGTTTGTGTGATTTTCTATTATTAATTATCTTGTTTAAAAAGTGAATGACAGTTCTGGTGAGAATAAAATTGCACTCAAATGAGAATTTTAATATACCCTCCTATTTAAAAAAAATAATAATAAATATATCCAATCCTACTCTTATAAAAAAGACATAACTCTCTCTATCTTAATATCTCTGGGAAAATCCTAAATCTGGACAGAGCAAAATTGAAAAACTGATTTTGAGAATTGGATGATCCCTTCAATATTATTCCAAGTAGTTGCTACAAAAAATGACCCCTCAATTTTCTTTGGATGATAAGAAATTTAGAGTCATTATTTCTAGAGTATATATTCGATAAATTTTAGGTATATGTAATAATCAATAAATTGTGTACACTATATATTTTAATAAAAAATTAACAAGCTCATGATCCCAAAATAATTTATTTACTACAATTAACATAAAGAACATCCAAATATGCTTTAACTAACCACTAAAATAGACCTCAAAAGCCTCAATATTTATTAGTGTATTTCAATATTTATATCAATAAGTACTCACGTGATTATATAAGTCAACAGGGGTTGTGCCTAAATTATAAGTGTGACATATTTATATCCACACATTTTGACAATAAAAGAAAAGAAAACTCAACACAAATATATAACTAAAAGAAAAATATGCAAATGTATTCAATTTAAAAGGCAAAACCAAACCAAGTTCCGCCACCTAAATGGAAACCGAAAAAAGGCAACATCACTGATTACATCAACAGAAAAATGACGTGATTGAATTTTCTACACCTCTGGGTTTGTCAAAAGACAACTATTATATATCCTTAGATTTGTCAAAGAATCAAATATTATAACTGAAAAATCTATAGGGAAATTTTATTATACAATAAATATGTGTTTGATTGCATTATCTAAAATTTAATTTTAGATAATATTATTTAGAAAACAAAAATAATCTCACCTCCTTGGAAAATAAATTCCATAGAAAGAAATTTTAAATGATTGTATCATACATATTTTTTCATGAAAAAATTAAGAGTATTTGATTATTTTTTATAAAAAATATGTAATAATCAAACACACTCTAAATGTAAATGTCTAAGTTACCGATAGTGTTGAAATAGATAACACCAAAAAATTATATATATATATATATAGTAGATGTGTAATTACATATATATTTGTGAATTCTCAAATTTGTCCTTAAAAACGAAATAATGAAAAATTTTAATCTATATATTAACAAATTATTTTATGATAACTACAATTAACAAATATTGTCAGCTTTGAAAAAGAAATACACTAAAATTGTAGTTTTATTTTTTTATTATTAAAATAGTAGTTATGAATTTTATAACAGGGTGAAGTACTACACTGTAATATCCCAAAATTTCGGTGATGATAATAATTATAAAATTTCAGTATTTGAGGATTCAAGGTAGCAAAATAATAATAATAAATAATATTTCCAATAATAGGGAGAATAATAACAATAATATCAATAAAAGAATAAAGTAAATTAATTTGAATTAAATCTAATTAAATTAATTAATTTGTTTAAATTGTGTGGCTGTTGATTAATGGTTAATTTTGTAAAAAATTTGTTATAATTATACCCTTCTTTTGATCTTAAATATGGTTTAAATTAAATATTAATATATATTTTATGGTTATATGCAAGTTTAAATTGAAAGATGAATGAAATTAAGTTCTAAAGTAAATAATAATAATATATAAAATTATATATAATACATATACATCATTATATACATGCATGTAATATATATAATATAATCTAATATATATGTGCCATGTGTAATACATATATATAATATATAATTTATTAATAACATTAAA
Organism: Diospyros lotus; assembly: GCF_014633365.1. Taxonomy (NCBI): domain Eukaryota; kingdom Viridiplantae; phylum Streptophyta; class Magnoliopsida; order Ericales; family Ebenaceae; genus Diospyros; species Diospyros lotus. The sequence continues at coordinate 47,354,826 of NC_068338.1, read as the reverse complement.
TTATTTTTTTTAGGCATGAAGAAATCAAGCCCATGAAAAATTAAAGTCTATGAAGAATTCAATCCCATAAAGAATTAAGGTCCAATTTGAATAACCCATGAAAGATATTATTTGGAGAAGGCCTAAGGATTATTTTTAATCCTAATGAAGATTAAAAATCAATTTATAGAAATCTATTTTTATTTTTTTATGAGAGTGCTTTATTAGGTGTGTTTTTTAACTAAAATCCATTTAACTATTAGGTGTGTATTATAGCTAAAATTCATTTAACTTTATGAGTGCTTTATTAGGTATGTATTTTAGCTAAAATCCATTTAACTTTAAGTGTGTGAGTGCCCATTAGATATAATTATGTCTAGTTGAATAATTAAAATTGTGTGGTTTGTATTGCATCTTGTGGCCTATAAATAGCTCACTTGATTGCATTTGTAAGTGTGATTATTATTCTTGAATTAAAGTTTAATTACTTCCTTAGAATTCTCTCTTTGAGAATTACTTTTGTTCTTACTTCTTTCTCTATTATTTTCTCTTGTGATCTTACTTCTTTCTTTCTTCTTTTAAATTTTTATGTCATTTATGGTTACTTTATTATTCACCGCCTAAATGGCCGGTTAGTTTATGCCTTTAAATTTCTACAATTTTAATTCTTGTATTTTAATTATCCACCGTCTAAATGGCCGATTAGTTTCTGCTATTTTAATTCTTGTCATTTAAATTCTGTTATTTAAATTACGTCGTTTAAATTCATGTCAATTAATTTTTAAATGAAAATGAGTAGCTAAATCTAATTTTGGGTTAAGGTAAGGACAGTGTCAAATGCCAATGATTCCTAAAGAAAGCTGCGATTTAAATGAGTAACATTAATTTAAATTTCAGTATGAGTGTGTTTTAATTATTGAGAAATCACTAGATTTGGATTAGAGCGTAAGCCTAAATTAGAGCTTTCATGTCACGCATGAGAGTTACGAACTGGAAACGCTATCATACCTTAACCCAGATGATTAATTTAGTTGTCTTGTATATTAATTGTAATTGGATTTATGATAGTTGCTTAAATTAAAATCTCGCATATCATGTATGAGGATTGCTTAAACTAGAACTATCATCATCTCTAATTGCATTTAATAACAAACCTTCATATCTGAAATTAAATTAATGTTACTAACCTTATCTGTTAAAATTTGGGAATCAACGGGTTGGCACTGAAATTGTCTTAACTCAAGTACTATCCAATTTTATATTCTAACTTTAAGTATTTATTTCAATTACTGCCTTAATTTATTTCCTAGTATCTGTTGTTTAAAAAACCATAAAAAAAATCTTGTTGCCAATTTGTCCAAATGCGTGTGTGCTTGTGTGTGACATTCTTTTTATTTTGCCATAAATAAATCTCTCAGTGGACGACCTGGACTCATTCAGAAAATATAAATTTAAATTTGGACTACAACTGCACTCGTACACTGACGAGTATAAACCTCTCACCTAAATAAAGAAAAAAATATAAAATTTTTATTGTGTTTTGTTTTGTGTTTTAATTGCAGGGTGAGAGTGCAGTCAGCTGTGCGCGTAAGCTTGGAGGCTACGCATTACACAGTGATCGCTCCTTTCAAAGTGAAATAGAAGAGAAGAAACAGATAGGGAAAGCTAAGAGATTGGGGAGGGGGTTTGGCCGAGTGAAGAAGAAGCCATGAGAGCGAGAGATAAGGAAAAGGAGAGAGATCGAGAGAAGGAGGGAGGCGTGGTGTAGCTTCGGCCATGGAAGTTGCCAAGTGAAGCTCGGCCATGGCAGTCGAGCAAGGCGATAGCGCGCGGCCGCGTGAGGTGCGAGTGGTCGCGGTGGAGCCGGCTGTGGTGGCCACAGCCAGGGGAGCCAGAGAAGGCGGAGCAGCGGTGAACGGTGAGGGCGACGCTGGCGCTGGCTATGGCAGCGGCTAAAGCAGCCGTTGGCCATGGCAGCAACGCACGCAGGCGCAGGGGAGCTGGCGCGAGAAGAAGAAAAAGAAAAGAAAGAAAAAGAAAAAAGGAAAAGAAGGAAAGGAAGAAGCAAGGCGCAAGAGCAGGGGCGCGGGAAGGAGAAGAAGAGAGGAAGAAGAAGAAAGAAAAGGAAATAAAGAAAAGACAAAAAAAAAAAGGAAAGAAAAATAAGGAAAAAATAATAGAATTTTAGAATTTTTTGGCATAGAAAGTGATCAGGTACGTGGGTAAAAATTAGTAGAAGCGTGATATGTTTAAATTATAAAATTTACGCGATTAAAATTAATTAATTTAAGTTCCGGTTGTGTTATTTGCTAGGAAATGATTTAATTCGCATCGGGAGTACAAGAGAGGCTGAAAGCAGCTAATTTCAGACAAGCTCCCAACCCTCTCCTCTTGTTCCTTAATTCCCGTGAAAGACCCCGTGATTTTCTATACTTTATCCTCCCCCTTACACTAATTCGGCGCCTAGCCTTATTTGTTGAATTATTGTTCATTTGTTTTAATTTAAATTAAATCCAAAACTTCTAGAGTTTTACTTGTTGAGTGCCTACGAGGGATTGTATCGCCCACATTCCTTTCGGAATGATACTGAACCCAACTTGGGGACTAGGTTCATAGTTGTGGGGATTTATTTTCGGATTTCTCGAATTTATTTATGATTCGGATAGAGCTATCGAGTAGTATGGTAGGGGTCGGCTGTTTGGTGACGTGGAGTAGATTACTGTACAGTCCTTGAGTAAACCATCAGGTAGATACTCCTAGTCACTGGCCATTGACCGATGTCGGGCACTGCTAATTAGCTCTTCCAGTATGTGATTTACTGCACGATTAAATTCATTATATTACTGTTCATGATTTGATATGCACATGGATACGGGTTGCATGTTGGGATATTCATTTATTGAGTATGCTTGGATACGGACATTCTAGCATTGTAAGCACCCCCGCCCGGATATCCCCAACCACCCGGACTACTCGAACGAGAGCGCCTACGGGAGGAGAAAAATAATGAAACACGAGACAAAAACCACCCCGGCATGCATACTCAAAGATGAGAGCAACGGAAGCGAAGAAAAACACATGCATGCACTACGGGTACTCCGCTAACACAACGGTCACAACATAAGTAAAAGAGTACAAACTCCTGTGCCGACACACACGAGACTCGAGAAAAGACCTGGCACAGTACGAAATAATAGAGTAAATTCTACTTAGATATCAGAGTGGATAAGGATTGACGAGACTACCTGTACACCACACCGACTCTGCTGTTAAAGCTGACTCCCTTGCCATGGCCCACGCTGCCACTACCTGGAATGATGGAAAGTAATGTGAGTCGAGAGACTCAGCAAGCATAAAGAAAAGAAAGGCTGAAGGCTGAACATAAACAGAAAACTCTCCCCAAAATAAACCCTCAGGTACACACAAGGCATGAGACGCTACAACACAGCAGTATAACATAATAAAAGCACATATCGGTCATTGGGACCCACACAAGACACACGGCACCCAAGTCCCATACCAACCTGCTGCTGCCCTGAAAGACAACAAATATCTCCACAAACCTACGCGCGTTGTCCCAGGCCGGTACTCCCGTCACCTGTATCCGTCGGTACTCCCGACAACCGAGCCATAGGCTCCCTCGGAACGGTACTCCCGTCCGAGAACTAAATACTACCAGTATCCATGCAATGCACATATAAATGCAATGGCGTAGTGAGCATCAACGTGATACAAGGCGCCCATACATCCAGATATCAGGCCATGCTCCGCCCACATAGTAAACCACACGCCATGCATATGCCACGCTGGATGCAACCTAACCAATCTAGAATGTTCGTGTCTAAGCATACCCAATAAATGAATATCCCAACATGCATCCCGTACCCATATGCATATCAAATCATGAACAGTAATACAAGGTATCTAATATGCAGTAAATTATATACCGGCAGAGCTAGTCAGCAATGCCTGGCACCGGTCAACAGTCAGTGACTAGGAGTGTCCGCCCAACGGTCCTCTTCAGGGCCGTGCCGTAGTCTACCCCAACGTCACCAAACGGTTGACCCCTGCCCTACTGCTCAATAACTCTAACCAAATCATAAGTAAATCCAAGAAAAAACTGTAAATAAACCCGATAAAATCATAAATAAATCCGCCCGTCTAGGAACCTAATTCCCAGGCTGGTTCGGCATCATTCCCAAAGGGAGTGGGGGCGGTACAAACCCCCATAAGCTCACAACGAATAAAACTCTAGAAGCCTCGGATTTAATTTAAATTAAAACAAATGAATAAGAATAACAAATAAGGTTAGAAGCCGAATTAGAGTAAGGAAGAGAATAAAGTACAGGAAATCACGAGGTGTTTCACGGGAATTAAAAAGCACGAGGAGAGGGTTAGGAGCTTGCCTTTACACGACCGTTTCTTCTCTTTCTTGCATTTCCGTTGCGAAGTAAAACGTTTGCTGGCAATAAATAAAATCGCAGCTTTAATTGAATAAATCTACCGTGTAACATAAATAATTTATCTGTCTAAAATCCCACGTAGACGCACCGCAATTAAAATCTCAACGAGTCTCATATTTATTTTAAATTAAATCACGCTAATAAAGCCAGCTTAATAAATTAAATTTAAATCAAACGACTCCAAATTCCATAATTAATAAACGAATCGAAACAGACGAAGGGAGGGTATAAAATATGAGAAATTATAGGGTTTCTCACGGGAATTAAAGAATACGAGGAAAGGATTAGGAACTTGCCTGAAATCGGCTGATTCCTGTCTCTTTCGAGCTCCCGATGCAAATTAAATCATTTTCTAGCAAATAACACAATCGGGACCCAAATTAATTAATTTTAATCGCGAAAAATTTATAATTTAAACATATCAGGCTTCTACTAATTTTTACCCACATACCTGATCACTTCCATTGTCGAAAAATCCCAAAATCCTATTATTTTTCCTATTTTTCCTTTCTTCTTCTTTTCTTCTTCCCCCTGCTCCTGCGCGTCCTGCTATTCCTCTTCTCTTTTCTTCTTTCCTCTTTTCCTTCTTTCTTCTTCTTTTCTTCTCTTCTTCTTCTTCTTCTTCTTCTCTTCTTCCTTTCTTCCTCTCCCCTGTTCTTCTCCTAGCGGCCGCTGCCCCTGCTACTACTGCTGCGTCGCTCATGGCAGCGGCTTCTTCAAGCTGCTGCTGTTCCTTGTCGGCCATGGCAGCGGCTGCCATGGCCGATTGGCCTTCGAGCTCTCGAGCTCGCTCTCTGTCTTTCTCTCGGCCTCTCTCCCTTACTCTATCTCTCACTCTCTGCTCACCCTCCCCCTGTCTCTCCTCTGCTCACTTTGAAAAACATGGCCACTGGCCATTCCACAGCTTCCACGCACATGCACATTGCCACTCAAAATTATAACACATTGATTAATTAACTAAATTTAATTTAGGTAAATTTAATTTACACTTTTATTAGTTTTAGGATATTACAAGCATGGTTAGGTTGCATCTGACACAAGCATATGCGTCGCGTGTGGTTTACTACGTAGGTGGAGCATAGCCTGATGCCTGGATGTATGGGCGCTAGTGTATCACGTTGATGCTCACTACGCCATTGCATTTTTATGTGCATTGCATGACTACTGATAGTATATAGTTCTCAGACAAGAGTACCGTTCCAAGGGAGCCTATGGCTCGGGTGTCGGGAGTATCAACATGGACGGGTGACGAGAGTACCGACCCGGGATGGCGTGCCGGGTGTTGGAGATTCATGTTACCTTTCAGGGCAACAGTAGGTTAGTATGGGACTTGAGTGCTGTGTGTCTTGTGTGGGCCCCAAGGACCGGTATAGGCTTTTATTATGTTATGCTATTGTGTTGTAACGTCTCATGATTTGTGTGTACCTGGGGGTTCATTCTGGGAAGAGTTTATTGGATTTATCCAGCCTTCAGCCTTTCTTTCTTTATACTTGCTGAGTCTCTCGACTCACTTTACTTTCCATCATTCCAGGTAGTGGTAGCGTGGGCCATGGCAAGGGAGTCAACTTTTAGCGACAGAGTCGGTATAGTGTACAGGCAATCCTGTCAATCCCTTTCAACTCTAATGTCTGAGTATGATTTACTCTATTATTTTATACTGTGCCAGGTCTTTCTTCGAGTCTCATGTATGTCAGCACAAGAGTCTGTGTTTATTTATTTATCATGTGACCGCTAAGATAGCGGGGTACCCGTAGTGCATGCATGTGTTTAAGCTTCGTTTTCGTTGTTATTATTTTTGTGTATGCATGCCAAGGTAGTTTTTGGTCTTGTGTCTTATTCTTTTCTCTTCCGTAGGCGCTTCCGTTTAGATAGTCCGAGTGGTTGAGATATCCGGGCGAGGGTGCTTACATGCACTTACAACAAAATAGTTAATTTTAGTAAAAACAATAATACTTTGTCCAAACGAGAGGAGTTGACAAATAGAAAGGGAGATTTGTTCTGTAAGATTATAAAACAAGAATGGTGAAATAATAGTGGACAATAAAATTCTCTGACACAATTATTGATCTCTCTCATTCATATAACAAATCATTATTCTTTGGTTGATAAAATAGTAATGGCTATAACTTTATGACAACTAAATATTCACATAACTATCTATTTACCCCCGGGGGCATAAATAAATAAATAAAAAAAAAAAAAAAGAACATTCACAGTAGCATTAGTAAGAAGGAAGAAAAATACTAGAAAATGAGCTAGGTTTCCATCCACCCGTTGGACTTTTCTTTTAAAGGAAAAAAAATTACCAAAGATGATTTAACATTGCCCCAAATAAATTATTTTATAGTTAATGAAACCTGTGACCAACAATGCTAAAGATTTTAAAACAAAGAAGATATGGTTAAATCTACGACCAACAATGCTAAAGATTTTAAAACAAAGAAGATAAGGTTAAATGATTTTTGTTTGGCTTGCAAGGACAGATAACAACAGTGGTTATTTAATTGAAATGCCTTAGTTTGTATCCCTGTCTACATCAAACTTTTCATCACCTGTTCTATTCATCATTAATAAAAAATTACTAACGAGAATTGATATGATGCCATAGCCGAAAGCAATTTACATTTCAGCAAGACAAGCGCAACACGGTTAGCTTCTTTAGTTGATCTGATTTCTAAAGGAATCCTCAAAAGATAAGTATACGGCAACTATCATTTTGCCTTTTCTCTACACTTGGGGTTCTAAACTAGTTTAGTATGCTTTGGTTTGAAGTGTAAAAAAAAGCTAGCAACAACGGGGAAGAGGCTCCAGAAGAAGTTTCCAGACCATAATGAGGCCAATCAGGCTTGTTTAAGCAGAAGATGACAACGCCATTGAGTAAAAAGGATGGATTGTCTTTTTTCTAGAGATGAGAAGGGTCGGAGGAAAGACTAACAAGAATAAAAATGCAAATGGTTACGTACTACAGAATATGAGATTAGGGATGTAAGTAGATTCCAATTAATCTTATTTAAAGTGAAAATAAGTACAAAAATGAGGTATAAGACTTATTCGAAAACTTATCAAAATAAACATGGAAATGAGGTTAATTAGGCCGCTTACATCCCTAAATATGATTTCTTAAGACTGGAAAACCAGCATTTTGTCTACCTTTCAAGCAAAATCAAATAGAAGAGAGAAAACTGAAAAATAAGAATAAAGCATATCTAACAATTATAGAATATTTGAAGCTTCCCGTTAAGAGGTTAGCAAAAGAAATCGAGCAGGCACTAGAACTATCTGAATCTAAGTTGACAAATGGGATTTTTGAAATTCGCTATGAAGCTTGGAGAGAGAAGTAGACAAGCAGGCTAAAGGATTTGAAGATTACCTGGAGTGGATAATATGTTCCTAATCAAGCAGGAAAAGATGGCCATCCTGACAGAGGAGTCCTTGAGAAAGTCGGACAATTCAATTGCAGTGGAGTGATTGCATGAGGAACTCGGGAGGCTTTCTGCAAGTTTGATAAGTACGATAAGCTGGAAGTGAAAATAATCCACAGGCTAGTGATCTGCACGTGTTGAAAAGACTTTCTTAGAAAAAACTAAAAAGGTTCCAAAGTCCATCAATAACTTGGCTCAATTAAAAGGGTTACTAAGTAAAACAACAAGAGCGATTAAACGAAAGAGTTCTGTAAAACAAATGAAATGCAAGAGATTTTCTCTATTGGTATTTAGAAACTAGGACCCAAAATGCAACGGGTAACAAAAAAAGGAACCAGTAAACAGGAGATGCTGGAAACTAGTCCAAGAAAAGAAGATCTAGAATGCGAATTCCTTCAGCAATAAGGGATGCAAAACTATGGGATGAATCAAATACCTTGAGGCCTTTGAGTTTGACGAAAAGAGAGTGTTCAGGACTTGGCAGTCAAATATTAAGAAGCTCAGTATGGTGAATTCAGACTTTTTCTAAATAGAGCTGGGGGAAGAATTTTGATACACAGAGGAAGAAGCAATAGCATTACGGAAAAGTTTCACCAGAGTAACAGTGAATAAGCTAGAAATACAGATATATATTACACTTGCAAAAACAAAAATTTGTCACTGGATTGGCACGAAAGTAGATGCTCGAAAGATGGCCGCCTTTATTCTGGGCATTGACTAAAGGAACTTGCTAGAGCCCTAAAGGAAGTGGCAATCAGGAGTCTTCAACAGAGGAGAGAGGTACTTGCAGAGACAAAAATCTGTCTGTGGATTGGCGGGAAAGAGGATGGACATATGACACCCTATTAAGATTTAAGAGTCGGAACGGGCTGACTAATAACTGCCAGAGCCATAAAGGGTGAGAACTACAATATCGAAAAGAAAGTGGCAATAGAAAGTCAAAAACAGAGGAGAAAGGGGTGTGTACTCGAAACAAGCAATGGAGAGACTATGCCAGAGAATCAAATATCAGAGGGACATGGGTCACCATGAGGAAAAAGTCTTCTGTGCCTCTGAGACACCACATCATTGTGCCCCAAACTGATCACATGCTGCCACATGTTCATGATAAGGGTAAACTTGTCAAGTCCCATCATGAGTCATGGTATGAAACTCCAATGGTGGAGCAGTGACATAACGGAGGAACTGGAGATAATAGTGGGACATGTGCCACCAACATTCACTAGATAATGCAGGTCATGTAGGCATGACCCCCCGTATACTTAAGGGTACAATATGCAGAAAAACTTTCACTCGAACTGACTACAAGACTTTTAATAAAGCCATTCTTTTTGTTAGAGTGCATACAAGCAATTGTAATTCAAAGAACAGCAACACGTTGACTAAAAAACAGACGCTTTCAGAAATTTTGTGCTTATTGTCACATGCATATAGGCAAGGTGCAGCACGAAAAACACACTTTCTGAAGCCCCAGTGTTCTATTGGAAGTATTTGATAGATACTTTAATTATACCCCTAGAATAACTTCTGCAAAGCAACGAAGCCCAGTTGGATATCTCTTAATACAACAATTACCAGCCTTAATCCCACTGAGGTCAGCTACATGATATCCACTTGGTGGATATTGTTCAATACAAAAATCCCTATTTTACTCTCTGAAATGGATGGTAACTTGGTAGCCTCACACTGTTGACTTGCAAGAGACTAGAGTAGCAGATGACTTAGCACAGCTTTTAGAGATGAATTCTCATAAGAAGCACATGTGAACAGAACTAGGGAGTAGACATGACTCAAGTCAAAGGGTGTGAATATACAACCAGGTAAACCTTTAGAATGTTGTGCTTCAGTTTAATGTGACTCTACACCTAATGAATATATTAACATGTTACATCTATGTGCTTGTGTACATCCAGGACCAATTTGTACAACATGTTTTGACACAAACAGAAATTTCTTCAGCTAAACAGTTGAATGAATCCACTTTCCCTCCAACCGATGATTGTCATCTTACACATTTGACAAATGAATTACTGAACACTCATACCTGGTAAGGCAAGAGAGGCCATTAAAAAGCTAATGTAATGAACAAATATATATATGGAAGGCAAGCTAAAAAAAGTACAAGAAAGATATTCAGAGGTGTCTCAAGTTTGTTGAGATAGAAATTAAGATAGACACTTAGTAATAACTGTACCAAACCCAAGAACTTAGCATTTTTTGATATGACAAAAGCCTGAACAAACAAAGCTTACATGCACTGGGATTGAAGTTTACATCAAAGTTCAATCAGAGAAACATACTATCTACGTCAGTGACCCATTGGAAATAACATTTTTCTCATCTTTGTTGTTCATCCTCTCTGCATGAAAAGCACAGAACAATCCAAATATTGATCAATTTAACAGAACAGGCTCAATTGGCAAACCATATTCCCCAAGCCAAAAGTAAATATCATTTCATCAAAGAGACTTTTGTGTCTAACTTATGACAGTAAGATTAATTCAGTATTCATGTTACAAAATTTAGTTCAATGTTGCAAAGAAAGGCATAATATAGGCCATAGGATCTAAAGAAAAATCTAAAAGATGAAAAGAAAAGACACACTTTCAAATGTTTTGAATTTAAGCAGATTACCTGTATACATAATATTGAATTGATTAATAGATATATCAATTTATAAATTTAGAACGCAGGAAGATTCCTTGATAGAGAGATGTTTCAATAGGAAGTCAAAGCTCAATGTCAATCATTTCATTTGGTTGTAGAAAATCAGACTTCAGTTATAATTTTTTTTGCCATAGCAATAAATAGTGTCTTTTCAATTTTTCACCAAGAGAAAATTGTTCAAAGTAGGATTAAGGCTTGGTTGTTTGTTGAAGAAAATTGCTTAAATGGAAGAAATGTCCTGTTAGAGATTACCAACAAGCGAAGTGCATGGATGCTGCAAATAGATGTTGTCACAGCCCATGCGTTGGTAAACAAATCATTCAGCATTGCCCAATCTGCATAGAGAAACCACAATTTAATCAGGATAGGATCGAATCAACTGATGATGCTATACAGTTTTTAGTTGCTTTTATATTTAAGAATCAACATGCAATAATAATAATAAAATGATCCTGGATTCATACATGTGGATGCCAAAATTCATGCTATTTCAAGGTCACTGGTAAAATCTTCTATCCATAAGCTGAGCATCATTATCACTCCAGACCAGCTTACTTTGGCCTCCTCCACCACCAGTTGAAAAGGACAGTTTCTGCAGTTAATTCAATGTAAGCTGCATGGAATAACAGTAGAAATTCCTAACACAGAAAATAGAATTTTACACACCTGTCTAGCTCTCTTATCAGCTGGAGTCCAAGTTGGTAGAAAGGATGCTGAAGTCCTCTCATTCTTGGATGAAGTTGACGGTTGTGTAGATCGCCTTTGCCTCTTCTGTTCAGTAACTTTCCTAGGAGTGCATCCCCCTTGATACCTATAGAAGTCAAGAATCGACGGACTTTTTCTCTTAGCAACCTTTGACATATTACCAGGATATGAAAAACAACGGGGTGATATGTCACGTGGAAGGGACTGGTGGAGCAATCTGCTTTTTTCCCTTATTCTGTTAAGGAATTCTATTGTCCAAGGTGATCCTTGCTGTTGCTTAGCAGAGTGAACAGCTTTGAAGAGGGCTGTTTCACCATGCTGTTGCCTATCCTTGTCCCGAGGTGATAGACGGGGGAAATTTTTCGCAGTTTTCCAAGCTGAACCCTCCTTCAAAAGCTTGTCTTGGTCCTTTACAGGCAATTTATTCTTGAGGAAATCAGCATTTGGACGTCTATTAATTCTTTCCCTCCAACTTTGCCCTACATCTCTTACAGAAACATGAACGTTGGAGTCAACACTAATCTCAGCAGAAGTGGGAAAATCAGGAATGAAACTACTTTTGGATGACAACTTTCTTGCAGCTCTGAAGTTCCCTGATGCAAGATCCTTCTCACTCTCAATTGCCAAACATGAGAGGTCTGCTGAGTTTGCAATAGAAGAGAAGTCCTCACGTACTGAAGAAATACTACGAATGTCAACAACTTCACCCATCATGTCATCTGGCAGATTCACAGAATTATTGTCAAGGTGGCAATCCAATTTGTTCATCAGACCCATGTCAAATGCCTCTTGTGGAGAAAACAATTCGTCATCCAAACGCCAACCAGTTCCTTCTATCTCATTTGATATCTTATCCCTCCTTGATTTTTGAGAATCGAACTGCTTGCACGCATTGGGAGAATTCGTCATCGCATCTACATTTGAAGGTCCTGAACCCCTTCTTTCACGAAACAATTTATTACGGGGAGATACACCATGCCTTTCATCGTCATCAAATATATCATCACCAGTACGTATCCAAGTATCATGTTGCTTGGAAAATCTTTGATCATTGAGGCTGCCATCAGGAAATTGTTTTGGCATGTCAAAATGAAATAACCCATCCATAGGCACATCAATTTTGTGAGGATTGCTAATGTACTTTGCTTTCTTTCTTGTGGAGATAGTATTGCGGTAACAATTTTCTGACTCGTGAGCAGAAGAAACAGAAGAAGAGCAATCAGTCATTGCAGATCTAGAGTCCTCACGCTCCCCGTATCTGCACAAACTACTAAATAAAGCTATACTTTCTTCTGAAACATGATATTTCTGGAGTGCACAAATCCTGTTCTCATGTGACCACTCAAGAAACTCAGCAAGACTGCCTATCGAAGCCAGTATTGCATGAGCTGAGAGAGGATTAATAGAAGGAAATGTCGTAAGGAAGGACTCTGCAAGAGTTTCTGATTCGGGCATTTTTGGGTAAGCCTGTCTAGTTAATTTGGCAGCACTTTTAACACAGTTCAATATTATCTCGTCAGTCAATTCAGGTGAATATGAACAAAAGATTTGCAGTTCAACTCTCAAGCTAGCGGCGGCGGCATACAGTTCATCTGATGATTCCATTATAGCAGCAAGAAAACGGCTTTCACCCTCAAAGACCTAAGGAGAAAATTATAGACATTGCAGTGACTCTTCGAAGTGACTAACAATTGGCTTACATCTTAATTTATATTGCATCATAAAGAACATGCAACAAGAGGAAGTCCAGTAACTTCCTGGAAGTGCCAATGATATTAACAGAGAGGTCGCCCTCCCTGTTAAATTTATTATTGCATCTTAAAACACATGCAACAAAAGGAATCCTTGGTGAAAGTACCTATAAATTAATGAAGAGGTTGTCCCCCCTGCTGAAAAAGAATTGCAAGCATGATGCAAGAAAGCAACATTATAAAAAGGCAAAAAAAATTAAATCTATAATTTTTCCAGAAGGAAATCCTACCAGAGATTTCACAAAATACATATGCTTGTGTATTTTTCCAGAGAAGCTATATTTGGTCTAGTTACAATCAGTTATGAGACAAATCTTAAAATAGCTGGAATCAGAGACATGGAAAGCATACCAGAATGCAGGAGCTGAAAGTAAAACTCAGGGAGGTTAAGATATTGGCAGCAATATTTTCAATCCACAAGGGTAAGCTTGAAGAACCGTCATCAGGAGGAGTTGCTTTCTTTCTAATGTTTCGGCAATCATACCAAACCAAGCAAATTGCACTACTAATTATAACATCCACAGGCAGTTTTAGATCACGCTCCACAACTTGTGCTCCTTGTTTCTCCATTTCAAGAATTTTTTGGTATGTGCTTCTCCTGGAAATTATCATTTCTTTATCAAAATTCTGCGTGTTAACTATGACAACCATATCTGGAAAGGAAGGCATCTTGACAGGAATTTGCTCCCGTCCCATAGCCAAGGATATACATGGGATTGGCAAAGGCATACAGAAAGCTTCTGCTTGATCTGCAGCTCTTGGAGATCCCAAATCATATTTATTCTCACAAGGTACGAGATTTAACAGTTCTTCCAACTTCTGCTAGTTACAAAAGTACCAGGTTAGTTTAGCAATCACCTTCCTAGCATACAGTTAAATTCCAGGATAGTATAAAGTTTTAACGTGATTGCCACTGACTATTATGTAACTATGAAAAAATGAAATGTAACATATAAATAAGATGGCCATCGCATGAAAACTGCAAGTCCCACAGAATGAAGAAGCATCCCGCAGGTTTGGAAAGGATGGGAGTTGCTCATGTAGTAGAGTTACCTGCATGTCCCCTCCTTATCCCTTTTTATCAAGGAGAGAGAGAGAGATTAAAATTAAAGGTCACTCCTCTCAGTGGAATACAGTAGCAAAGCTATCACCATATTTATCCCCAAGCTACCAACAGGTCCTCAACACTTTTCCTAGCAAACATTGACCTGCTTTATAGTTACTTCTTTTATCTCAAACTAGTAAAAGTTTGTGTCAACATTATCTGGGTTCCATTGTTACATTGGTACTTTCAAGTGTAAGATCAGATAAGTTATTTGGTCTAATTCTTTGAGAACAACACCGTGCAAATTCATCTTAAGCTTTTGACCATGTTATCTAGTAAAGAATAGGGTAGTCCACAAAAGCAATGGCAACTTACAAAGTGGAAGTGGAGAACAAGAGGTATAGCAGAATGGTATGGAAATTCTACTTCCCTGTATTTCTCAATGTTAATTTTACATTTGCTAGTTTATTCAGTTGCCTAGAATTCAATTAGCATGCACTCAAAGTCTAGAATGCATTGTACTTTATAAGAATACAAACAAACATACTACTAGCAGTTTACTCAAATTTATGGCCATTGATAGAGGAAAAAGGACAAAAAGGATCAAAGCTGTTAGGGAAATACTCATTTAAGCTGAATTACTAAAAGAACTTATCAAACCCATTACTTTTCAAACAGAACTAGAATCATAACTTGAAGAAATTTTTTGTGGTAGTGGTTTTGGTGGTATCACACAGCACATGCATGTCCCACTATGATCTAACCTGTTTTGCATTAAATGTCATGTTTTTTTGTCAAAACAACATAAGAAGAGTTATTCAGCTGACAGCCATGCCAATTTCAATCAAGAGAAGCAACAGCTAGCACACATTATGAAGGAAAGGAACTTGCCTTCATAAATCCAACATTCTGGGGCATGTCAACACCGTCACAAAGAGCTTTGGAAGCACTAGCCTCCTCCAGTATCAGCTTGAGGAAATGAAGACCAGGGAAGCTGACTTTTGGGGAAATTGTAGATACTCTAGATTGGCCACATGAACCTCCATATTCCAAGATAATGCTGAATTTTTCAAAGGGAAATGATGCAGAAATGTTCCTTGAAGATAAATTGGAGGAAGTATTACAGGCTGCTTTAAAGCTTGATAAAAAAATATTAAAAATAGAAAGGAATAAAATCCTCTGGAAACTGTATTATAACGTATTCTGAGTTACAGAATGAATATCCAAGTGCAAAAGGCCCTATTTGAATTAACTGCTTTGATTGCCAACCAGTGTGAAGCATGATTATAATCCTTATGCTTAAGGAAACATGTTACTGTATAATTGGTGGTTCTGCATGTTTTGGTTTTCAAAAACATGTTTCATTATCTGTTATGTGACATGTTTGGAGAAATAAACTCAAGAAAATGTGTTCACTCGTAAAAAGAGAGGAATAAACACTCCTACAAGTTTTTTTCAAAATATTAATAGTACGGTCATTTGTATCAGCTTGAAATCAAACTACTGAAAATTTAAGAGTATCTATTATGAATGGCCAAAATGTTTGGTTAATTTTGAGGAGAACATGAATGCATAATTTACAACAAATGATTACTGGTTATTTATTTATAACATAAACCTTTGAGTGAATCAGAGCTAACAGCTAGGTCTTGGTAAAACACATCATCTAGGGTAGCAGACAGCTAAGTATGTTTCTGAATAAGAGAAAGTTCCATACTTGTAAATTTTAGATAGAATTTAATGAAGAGGTAGAGGAAAAGTAGGAAAAACTTGACGAGAGACTGTTAAGCACAATATGAGTTATAAGGTTGTTATAAAAGATAAAGCCATAGATAGAAATGACTAGCTAGCTCAAATTCATGTGGCCAGCCACACATAGTGGATTTAAGGATTGATATTTTGTTGTTGTTTTGTAATGCAACTCAAAGATTTATTTTCTGGTATAGTTATTCGTTTTTAATTAAGGTAATACAGTAAGTCATTAACATAAGGACACAAGGAAAATTGAATTTAACTACCGAGGAGCATCTATGCAGCATCAGTTTAGAAGATTCTTATAACTTCTTCTTTTATTGCTTGAATCAAATATAGAGGATTGCATTTTGACTGATGATAAGAAACTACACTAGAACATACCAGAGTCATGGCATACTGCGGAAATAAATATCCAAAATATTGTTTTTTCTTTTCCTCTCCTTTTGAATCTAGCTTGGGTAGAACTCTGAACCCCAACACTGTGCAGAATATCAATTGAGAAGCTGACAAGTTCATCCTTAACTGTTTTCTATTGTTAGATGTAGTTCCTAGCATTGAACTTTATTCTCAGCGCAAAATTGAGAAGTATATGCCCATATATTGAACTGCAGAACTAGATAAGAATAAACTGGGAGTCTGGGACTAGTAGGACTAGTAAACTACAACTATTATTCCCAAAATTATATGTCAGTATATTATCGAGCAACAGGTTTTATTTGCAGATCAAATATTTATATTACAAGTAATATTTCACCAGAAAGTACATCTTAGCAGCCTGAGAACTTACTCATTGGATATTAAACAGCAATCTGAATGAAGCAGGACATCTGCTTTGTCTACAAAATCATTGTTGCAATGCATCTCATGTTCGCTTGCATGCTGGAAAAAATATAGTTGGTCATTATAAGATATCCGCATGGAAGTTAACAGCATCTTCAATTGCCACCAGAAAACTTGATCAGCCACAATCAGTACTTTGAAACCATTGTTGTTAATGTTGGACTGAAGGATAGACTGGATGACAGACAGTGATGGATGAGATATAGTTATATCTGTCTCTACCTTCTCATGCATATCTTCAATCAACGTCTGGATAAAATTTAATTTGAATTTCAAGCAATCAAATCTTCTACACAGTTTATCCATATACTGGTAAGTTGTATGGATACCATAATAACATAAATACCAAGCCATCTGTTTAATTATGCACAGTGTTATTATTGTCACGACATTATCATCGCCATGATCCAAAGTGGCATTTGTTTTCATGATGCAATCCATCAGCTTTTCTGTTGGAAGACCAAGTAATATGGTATCATCCATAGCACAACTTGAGTGTTGTGTCTTTGCCAGCACCGTGCCACTGCTAAAAAGGGCTAAATAGCTCTTTTTGAAGTTATCAATGAGTTCCAGAATATCATCAGACAACTTAATTTCGTGCAACCTAAACTCCCAGTGCTGCGGTGTAGCACATGGCACAATTTTGTTAGTAGATGAAACTGCAGGAAATATGGTGTCACCATCAAATGCCTTGGATGCATGTTTTGAACTTCCTCCTGCAGCTGCCTCCCGTGGATTTAAGAAAAAATTTAGATCATTAAATGGTGTTATCGATTCAATTAAAGTAGGAATTCTCTTGGCATTGATGTCAGATAGGACTTCTCCATTTCCATCATTCAACGACTGACTTGAAGCAAGGTCATTCAAGTCCATTTGTACTGGTGAAATGCTGCCAGACGGCAACATTTCCTTGCCATCCTCACCATCTGTCCCATTGGGTGTATTACCAGAGAAAACAAAGTCAAAAATCCACATCCCATCATTAATAGATTTCGGATCAGAATCAATATCGTAATTATTTATATCCAGCACCCGTCTCCAACAAGAGGAGCACTTGTCACAGTTCCTATAATCTTCACCCAGATAATGCCAGTCCAAATATATGCCATCAGACACAGAAGGAGGCTGCGGCCTTAAAGCAGCTAATATTTCATCAACAAACATAGACAGCGACCTTATCTTATCATGGTCAGAAAGAATAGGAACAGGCAACGATTTAAATGTCTCATCTACCAGAGTTAGCTCCAGACTAACAACCAATTCATTAAAATTTGAAACTTTTGAATCTTCTACAAACATCGGTTCACATGTATCTGCCTCGGAGACAGTAGTAGATTCATAGAAGACATCCAGAAATTGGTAGGGGTCAAAATTAAGGAACTGGATTTCCTCAAAATTAATGATCCCCGGCCAGATAGATTTACCCTCTGACATCCCCAGTTGAAATTCAGAATTACCTTTATGTGAGAGTTCAATAATGCTAATTAGATCCTTTTCCATAGAGAAGCTTGAGCAAGCTGACTCAGCTTCAACACAGTGGTTGGATAGACAATGATCTGCAAGATACTCAAAGATGTCTATGTCCAAATAACCGAAAAACTCCTTGCCATCAGTTATTATTCCCTGTCTTTGTGGGTATGCTTGGGGTTCAATATTTTCTAGAAATAGAAGTTCCTCCTCCATTGATATGCCAGTCAGAATTCCCAAACTAATATCATCCACTTCTAAAAGTGGGAAGAGGATAACTCGGTCCTCTGCAGAACCAGCACTATCCAACTGAAGAGTCTCCTCCGCCATACAATACTCTGGCACAATGTCATCAACTGAACAACATGATTCCAGAATCTTGAGATACGGAGGCATAAGAACAGGATCAAGCATGTCCTGCAAGGTAGGACAACAGTCACTATCAAACTAACTTGTTTAGGGTCTGATGAAACACTGCATAGCCATGTGCAGTGTCACTACCAAGTTTTTTTGAACCAAATTGACATTTAGATACTGCTGGAGGGTTTCTTGCTACACCATCCAGCCAAGTGAAGGATATTGGAGTTGTTAGTGCAAAACATGATGTTAGCAAGGAACTTTATGTAAGCATTGGAAAATAGTTAAGACTTTCAGCTTTTAGAATAAAAAATAATGTCCGTGTATTTGTTTTAAGACCTCTACCTAAAAATGAGGAGAAAATAAATGGAAGAGGACCACAACCAGGTTTTAATGCCTCTTTTCACAGTTAAGGATACAAAAACACCAAAAAGCAGTGTCTACACAGATCGATCCTTGTGATAAAAGAATGATCTCTTAATAGTCCATTAGTGCTAAGTCGTACAAGTCCAATCAGTGAACTAATTAATGTCTAATACTTTCCACCATCCAATGCAATACCTCGCAACTTATACTTTACAATGAGAAATAATATATGACTGGCTTCTCTTAAGAATTAACCTGAAGATTTGTAACATGGCCATGTGTAATGAGACAAAGAAAAGAGAGATCAAGAATCAAGGGCTGATAGTTGAGTGCTTGAGAAATGGAACTAACAGTTTTCAAGAGTTGATAGAGGTTGTTCAGTTGTAGAAACAGCCCCAGTTTTCCAGAAAAGTACTCTACAGAAAATGGAAAACTATAAAACTTGTTCAAATACAAAACTTTTCTAAACAAAAAATGGAGATTTGAAAAGCACAGTTAAATTAGAAAACTCTAAAATGAATTTTCCAAATTTTCCTTACTAATTTGGAGATTTGTAAAATGCAGTTATCCATAAGATTTTTCCCAAATCATCTCTATCTCCTTATATAAACAAGTTACAATTGCACGAAAAAACTTCTCTATTCCTCTCCTTTTTGAATGCATTTTTCATATTTTCTATAGAAAATGAAAACTAGAGATTTTATAGAAAATTAAAGATAGAAAACTGGGAAAAAAAAAAAATCCACGACTAAACAACCCCTGAAGGTTGTAAGTTTCCAAACTAAGTGGATCTAACCAAGTTTGCTGAACTTTCCTAGATAATATGAAGAAAATATGAAGTCAAACTACAATAATCTTTTTAATATGTACTTGCCCAATTGCTAATAGATATTAGAAATGACCACGTACAAGTTTCATCACGTCTGGGTTGCCCTTCTTCCTCTCACGCAAGCAGTTCCTTGGCAAGTCAATAGATGTTGATTGCACACAAATGCAAGCATGTGACTTATATAGAAGATAACAGGAATAGTAAAAAATTTACCATAATATTATTATCAGCCTTGAGAACTTCAATGAAAGGCTGCATCTTCTCTTCTTCGAAGAAGAAAGCATTTTCCTTGAAGAATCATACAAGAGAATACATAAGAAACTTTATAGAATACAATGCATAGGTGACCTATACACATGGAATATATAGAACCTAACTTTAACAAAGCCCAGTTGTTTAGTATGACATTCTCACCAGGGATAGTTCAATCTCTATCATTTCAAACTCTACTGCTTCGCAATCATTTTCTGCCCCACCATCAAAAAGGGAATCATCTTTCTCCTGCAATGAAATAAACCTGATTGTATTGAGTAAATAAACTACATCTAGAAAAACAATGCTAACAGTCCCAACTGCAAGCATGCAACACTTCTGGGGATTCAACCTCCATATCCAATATTCCTCAGACTCCATTTTCTTCTTTTCATACAGAAACTCAATTTCTTCCTGCAAGCTAACACTACAAAGAATCTTGAAGATACTTCATTAAAAAGAGTTCCCTGATAAATTAGTAAATTACTGAGTTGCTAGGATGATTAGATCAACGTTCAGACAAAAATTTCATGTGCTCATCTCCAAGTCATTTTCTCCTGAGAAAAGATTATGGAGAACAAGAAAGGCAAGGACACTTAAGGATACCTTAAGGACACAAAGACTTGTAGAACCTCTTTATTAAGTTGCTCAAGAAAGAGGAAAATTCGAACAGTATAAATTGATCTGCAATACTACCACAACCAAGATGTCAATCCATGATCTATCATTGGTTTATATTCTAAAGCACAGGGGAGGAGGGTGGGGAAGGGCTGATCAAGTGAATGAGTGAAAAGGAGTTAACTAAGGAGAAAGCAAAACCAGCAATCAATCAGAACTGAATTCCTTCCACGTTTTCTATTAAGAGCAACTTAAATAACATCTCAAATTCAAATTCTATTACTTCCAGAACTGAAACTCCTTCCACAATTTCAGTTAAAATCAACTTATAATGGCTGATTTGAAGGCCAGGCCACACAAAAAAAAGAAAAAAAGAAAAGAGGGTAAACACTAAAATGTTGATGAACATATAAGATCATTAACTATTCACTACTATTATATTGCTCGTGATTTAAACAAAAATATCCTAAATTTGGTAGAACTATTATTGATCAACCTCAGAGCTTAAAAAACTAAAATGTCTTCTCAGTTCTCATCATTACAAAATTTTATGGAACAATGTGAAAAACAAACAGGCGACAAGAACGCCGTTCGATGTGAAAAAAGAAAATGCAGTAAAAGGAGCGATTCATGAATTCCATTAAACATCCGTGGCAACTTACATCCGCAACTTGAATTACCTCAGCTTTGACGACTTAGTGGAAAAGCCAATGATGACAAAAGTGGATGAAAAGTAAGAAGTTCAAGATGGAACGTAAAATGATGCAATAAGAAATTCTAAAGTGAATTTAATCTCATATATCGATGGAAATTTACCTTCGTGTCTTGAATATCCACACAGCTTCGAGGACCAAAGTTTCTCGGCTGATCGAGATGATCTTCTCCAGAGCATGAACGAGTGTTCGCAAACTCCGAAGCTTCAACATCGATGAAGCCGGGAAGAACGTCGGAAAAAAACTTGGAGAGAGCGGCATCAATCGGAAACGTCGGGATTTCGAGAGAGGCGCTCAGAGCGGCCACGTCTTCGAAGCAATAGCGGATGTCTTCGGCGGTGGTGGCGAGGACGGAAGGAGGAAGGTGAGGCAGTGGGAAGCGGAGGAAGTCTAGGGTTCCGAGGGATTGGATTGGAGCGGCATTGTAGTCGATGCTCAGAAATCGAGTTCGCATTGTTGTTCACAATTTGAAACTTGGCTATGGGGAGAGCTTATGGAAACGCAACGGATTGATCTGTGAATAAAACTGGCGCTCTCGATCTATTTATCCGAGAGCGTGACACGTCATCCGGACCAAAAGAGCGGCGGGAAATTATCAAATTAATTAGGAAAATGAGATGCTCGCTTCCATTTGAGGTTGAATATATTTTTCTAATTTTTTTAAATAGTTCTACTGGTTTCTATTTGAATGAATAAATATATAATAAAAACCTATTGTGATTGGGAAGCTCAAATTTTAGATAGAAAATTAAAATAATCAAACAAAACTAAAAAGGTTTACGTGGCAAACCGTGTCAGCATTTTATTTATTTGCAATAAGATAAATTAGTCATGAAATTAAATATTATTAAAATGCGTTTAAAATATAAGATATTGTTTGAGATAAAATAATGTGACTTATTTGATTTGTAAAATGTATGAATATGGTATTAATTTGTATTAAGTTACATGAAAAAATAATAATAATCTTCAAATAAATTGTGTTTGGTTATCTAAAAGTATTTTGGTAATAATTATATAATCTTTATTGAGAATTACGACAAGATTCATTTATTATAAAAAAATAAATGAATAATAACTGCATAATCTTTATTAAAAATTATGACGAGATTAATCTATTATGAAAAATTAAATAATTTTATGTTGGTGAATTAAACTATACATAAATTTAGGTTATCATCATAATATTATTAATTTATCATACTTAAATCAAATGTGTTGTATATAAACTTAAGAACGTATTATGGGTAATCTCTGCCTAATTGGACCACCTTTGATAACATATATAACAAATTAGATGAATGGATAATGATGTTACTAACAAACCAATGACCACAAACACTAATTATATTCCTTAACAAAATAAATGTTCCAAAATCAGAAGTATTAATGCTTATAAATACCCAAAAAATGGACTTAAAAGGGGATTTCCATTTTTCGCATCATTTTCTTCTTTATCTTCTTCAACCCTCTAATTTTCATCTTTTGGTATCCTTTGTTATTTTTTTTCACAACTAACTTTTATTCCTTACTTATCTAGTGACTTGATTATTAGAATGCATGTTTTTCATGGTACAAAAATTATTAATAATTCTTAGTTATAAGAGAACCTTATCACATTACACGTGAAGGCAAACATAAAACATTAGGTTTCAAACCTTCTAATTAAATAGTATTTATTAAAATAATATTATATTAAAATAAAATTAAAATATTTTTCAAATTAAAATATCAAAATAAAACTATAAAATATTTTAAAATTTATATTAGACTGTTTGTTATAATTTTTTAAATGCATCGATGATTGCACTTTTATGAGATATTGAGCATATAAATCATTTTCTTATCTATCAAATTCTCAATAAATTTATTTATTTTTCTTTAAAATAAAATCATTTATAAAATAACAAATAAGAAATTACGTGATTTCATTTTTATAGATTGTCAGATAAATTTAATAAACACAACAGAAAATACTTTTATCTATGAATTATGATGCTTTACAAATCTCTCTTTTTTTTAATTCATATTTTAATTAACAAATACTACCTAAATATATAAATTTATTGGTGATTTATTAATATCATCATCAAAGTTATTTATGAGAACATGAAATCCTTTGAAACAACCAGTTATTTATGAGAACTGGAAATCCTTTGAAACAACGATAGCATTGACAAGCCCATTCACAAAATAGTATTACTTTGAATTATCATTTTAAAGGGACACACCTCTCCCTTGTAACAACAATTTAGATCTAATATATTACTACAACAATTGAAAATAACCAAGATCGGGGGATGAGATCTCTTAGATTGCCGAAGCTAACGATGAATAATAATGTTGTATTTTTTTTAATATCTTAATAACAATAACCTGTTACTAAGGAAAAAAATTGCTACTAATTTCACCAAAGATAATGGTAGATGTAACAAAAATGGAATAGCAAAATCGCACAAATTTTCATACAACAACAAAAAAGTAATTTTATGATCGCACCAAAAATTTTGCCCTTTTGCATTCCTATTCATTAATGATCTGATCAGTTATTGATTTTAATATATTATAATATACTACTGTCGGAAATTCAAGCAACAACTTGTCTATTCTATTGTCAAGCAAACAATCAATTTGGTGTTAAAAAATTCTATTCGCATTCATGCTTTTTACTCTACAGAGCTACTTCTTAATATATTTAAAATAACCTCAAATGAAAATCAAGTTTTATCTTTCATTACACAATCACTTACCATCGCACTTTTTTCTTATCATCCAGACTCTGTAATTCACTACGTGTTATTTTATGCCTATCATCACAAAGCCATTTTCTTCTCACCATAGCAAAGAGGTTACTTATTTCTTGTTATTTCATGCCCACAATTACTCAGCCATTTTTTCCTCAGTATATTAACCAGTCAGAGTTCAACCATGGATAACTATACTCAAATATTGATGACATGGACAGAGTTTGACAAGAAAGAGAATAACTACTCAGAAGAATAACACTACAAATCATTTGATGGACAAATAAGTATACTAGTTGTAATACCATTTGTCGTTGTCGTAGGAGACTTGCAAGTCAGGAAAGTCCAACTTCCCCAAATCCTGGGGTTTGAAGAACTCAAAAAACTTGGAGCTTCCTGAATCCTAGGATTCAGGAAACCTAAGATTCAGGGGAATCCAACTTCTTCAAACCTTGGAATTTGGAGAACGCCACACTCGAGGCTCAACATGGGGTGAAGGAATTTTGCTAGAGTCGTTATTCTTCTCCTTATAAAGGTGATCTCTATCTCCACAGCAATTGTTTGAGAGTTGATGATTTTTTAAGCCAAGCTCAACAACCCTTACAAAAAAATATGCGTGAATCACTTTCATTTCATTTCTTTTCTTTTATATTCATTTGCATATTCTATGGCAAAACGAGCCCTTAATGAAAGACTTGTGAGAAAATGAATACGACTTCTGACAAAGAGATTGGATGTTTCTAAGGGTGGTTGCCCCTCTATGCGCCAAACTGAGAAGCCATTGATTTCATCTCAAAAAATAAAACCCCACTTGGGTGTGTGCGTTTTGCACACTATAGGTGTTGAGTGAATACGTTCTAGCTTGTGGCGGGGCAACCCAAATGGTCTTAGGAGAAAGAGAGAAAGAAATGGGGCAAAAGAAACATTATCACTGAATTGTTTACACTTTTCTTTTATAGAGCAATTGGCATTTGCAACTAGGGCGAGGGTTGCAAGTCTTCTCATTATGCTGATATGATTGGATCAACTACCTTCAAACTTTGCCTCTGAACCCTGGGGTTCGAAGGCATCGACCGTCGGCGTTTGCATGCCTTTGATGCCTTCAAACCTTGGCGCTGAAACATCTCCGACATTACTCAATTTTAAAATCTATTACACGTGCACGAGGTATGGGCTGTGGTTGTGCGTTTGTGCAATGGATGTGTGAGTGCGAATAGTTTTGGAATATAAATAATTGCAAAGAATAATAAAAGTATGTGGCATGTGCGAATAGTAATTGTAAAATTTTGATTATCTATGATGACAAAGAGCAAAAAGTATAGATGCCAATAAAACTTCTCTTTGGTGTTACCTCAAACTTTTAAAAATTCGAAAATGCCCTTAGGGTGTGTTTGATAGAATTGGAAAATGAGGGTGGAATTCCAATTCTCACTCCAACCCTTAGGAATTCCAATTTATTGATTTCAAGGAAAATATTTACTTTTTGAACTAAAATAAAATTTGAATTCCATGGAATTGAAAAGCTATTTGATATAATTTTTTGAAATTTAGATGAAAAATGAATTCCTCACTTATTCTCAATGTCTATCAAACGCAAGCTTAGTATTTTATGAGTTTAACACGAGGAAAGGAGGGAGTTGGTGGGGAGAGCAACAATTTGTTGTAATATTTAACTCCAGTAGGGGCAAATTTATAAATTTGAACGAAAATAAAAGTTGATCTGCCGAGGGGAGTACATGCATCATGCATGTGTACGTGTTTGAAAGTATCTGTAAAATCAATATATAAAATAATGCACTATAATACAATATAAAAATAATAAACAAAATGTCCTAAATTTAGGATCGAGTATACAAAATTATACACATCTCTATTGTATTTTAGATTGCGTCAACTAAGTTATATGCCAAATCTATTAATCCCATTTAATTCTATTTTTAATTTATATTTATTTGCTATTTTGCTACGAAAGTGGGGAAAACACAAACTGAAAAATTTGAAAAACAATTGGGAAAAAGTAAAAGAGTAAATTACACTAATCATTCATTGGGTTTACAATAGTTATAAGATCTTAATTTTTATTTTTAAAAGCTACAGAGATTACATATATTGTTAAAAATAACATAAAATTATTATTTTATCTCTATAATTTTATTTATTATCTCTCTCCCTTTCTCTATTAATTTAGAAATAAAAAAAAATATCATTGACCACCAATATTTATCACATTGACAAATGAACCCTAATGTTTGACGAGGTTTTGATGACGAAATAAGATAGAGATGACAAAAGGGTAAAAAGAGAATGATGCGTTCTTTGTTGGAAGAAATAAATAAAAAAGAAGGAAAAGATAGAGAGATGCGAGGATGGATAAAGATAAAGGTTATTTAGATTGGAAAACTGTTAAAATAAATGGAAAAAGAAAGAAAATGAGATAGAGAAAGAGAGAAATGAATAAGAAAAGAACACATTGTTATTATCATTTTCGGATAAAAGGAAAATGAGAGAGAGCAGGAGAAATAAAGTTAAGGTAGAAAGAAATTGAAGCAGAAGGTCTCCGTGAGAATTTAAAAAATTTAAATGCCATTGTATAATGCTAAAAATATTGACTAATAAAAGTTTTTAAATCTATATTTTATAAATTTTCAAACTAAATCAGGATTTTTATAATTATATGTCAAACTTCAAGCCATGTTAACATAATAAGGATGGCTGATTAGTTTTCTTATGGTTGGATCCTTGGCATTTGCATGGTATATTGGTGGAGTCGATTTTTTTGTCAATTGTCTCGTGATGGTGGGATTAGTATGGAGGCTCATGTCTCAGATGTGGTTTGAATGTCTCTTGGTCCTAGATTGACTTTATTTATGAAGCTTTACTAGTGGTAAAAATGTGTTATACTGACTTTCTTGTATGATTCAAATATTCCTAATTTTATTTATAGTTCAAGTATTTTCACTAATAATTTTTTGAGTGTCATGAGCTAAGTTTATATCACGTTTATTTGAGATCTCTACTTATATGTTCAATGTGTAGTTGGCTATTTAAGGATGATACTTTACTATGGATCGGATCAATTTATATGTAGCTTTACTTAATTGTTGTTTTCTTTGTCGTGGTATGACAAAGTGTTATAAATATATTTTTTATGTATTTCTTTTATCTTGTCGTGTGAT
Source organism: Diospyros lotus (assembly GCF_014633365.1). Taxonomy (NCBI): domain Eukaryota; kingdom Viridiplantae; phylum Streptophyta; class Magnoliopsida; order Ericales; family Ebenaceae; genus Diospyros; species Diospyros lotus. The sequence continues at coordinate 47,327,677 of NC_068338.1, read as the reverse complement.
TAGATTTTTTCACTTGTAGTGTCATTTTTATAGAACATGCAAACACGAATTCAAAGATAAATTTGAAAAAAGACTTACCCTTAGATTCATAGGTCATTTTAGTTTTCTTTTTTCAAATAGATCAGATCTGCAGGGTAGATCTGAGAGATGACTGAAGTTGACATCGGTTATAAACCCCCTACATCCGCTTGAAGCCATGGCATAGTTGGAGTTAGGGTTTCATGTGGCGACAATGTGGTGGAATCGAAAACAACCTTAATAGATTTCTCGTCATTTGGTCTTTTAGGTATCAATTTATTGGATATGACTTATTCTAAAAGTTAGGTGATTTATCAAATTATTTCTTCATGCCTTCGTTGTTTGTTGTTTCCTTGATTTCTTCAAGGGCCGGCATTGGTTCATTGTTGGCTTTTATCCCTTTGCTGCTTGCCGGGATTTATGGTTTCTCAACTATGTCTTTTCCACCTCTCTTCTTGGGATGGTTGTGGTCTCTTTTTCACTTTGGATCCCGTTATGCTTTCAATGTGTGAGAGACACTGAGATTTGTTTGTTGGTTTAACTTATGATATGCCCTAACTTAATCTTGTATTTAATTATTTCATGCCAATATATTTTTCTTTTATCAAAAAAAAAAAAACACGTAAGAACCTAGCCAGTGACTCACTGTCCCTGTTTATCAGGCACCCGAACCCCTCTTATTCTTTTGGACCCCCATTATTTTCTATTGTTACAGTTTTGACCCGGTAAATCTCTTTTTTTATCTTTCAAACGCAAACGCCGAGCCCAAGCTGAGCAGGGCTTCGTACAAACTACAAACCGGTGCCGCCGAGGAAGGCACCATGCTCACCAGGTACTTTACTCGCTGCGCTCCACAGTCTCTAAACCCTTCTCTACCACTATTGAATTCAACACTTCAAATTTCAAAATCCTAGTTTCGGTTTTCGGGTTTAGATTTATGCTGTTTGATTTCTGAACTGGGACTGAAAACTACTGTAAAGGTATTCCGATTTCGTTGTGTTTGTCTTGAGATGAATTCGCATAACAGGATTCAGAGAGTTTCGTGGCTCTGTGTTTTTGCCTCTTAATGGGTGCCTTTCTATATCTTCAACGCCAAAGATCGAATCCCTCAAACCGGTCTGTGTTTGGATATCGAATTCTGCCGGTGGATTTGTTCGCTTTTCTGGAGATAGAAAACTTGGACGCATAATGGGTATTTCCCATCTATTTGTTTCGTCTCATGATGTGTTCTATAGCTCTACTTGGTCGGCGTTTGTTTCGGAGATTCTCTTGCTTTTCCGGCATTTCACGTTTCGTATGCAGCCGTAACTATTGCAGGAATGGCGTCAATGAAGGGTTCGACGACATAGAGAGAATACTGAAAGAAGTTTGGAAGAACCCAGAAACAGATTCTATATATGAAAAGCTTGAGTTAGAGAATGGTCATGATGGCCATTCGCTGAGAAATTTCTCTGCAAAGCGGAGTTATTTTGCGGCAGTGAGATCTGATGCTGACAGGGTTCTTGAAATTCTGAAACAAGATGGGCCTGGGTATGATACCAAGGCGGCTTTAGATGATTTGAGAATAAGGGTTTCGGGTGTGCTCGTGAGAGAAGTTCTTTTGGGGATTCTGAAGGAAATTAACTATGTGAATAAGAACCGCTGTGCAAAAGTGGCTTACAAATTTTTCACGTGGTCTGGTGAACAAGAAAATTACAGGCACACGGCAAGTTCTTACCATTTGATAATGGAGGTTTTTGCAGAGTCAGATGAGTTCAAGGCTATGTGGAGGCTGGTAGATGAGATGATTGAGAAGGGATTCCCCACCACTGCACGGACATTTAACATATTGATATGTACGTGTGGAGAGGCTGGCTTAGCCAGGAAAGTCACAGAGAGATTCATCAAATCAAAGACATTTAGTTACAGGCCATTCAAGCATTCATTCAATGCAATTTTACATTCGCTTCTTGTTGTAAAGCAGTATAGGTTGATTGAGTGGGTATATCAACAGATGTTGATTGATGGTCATTCCCCTGATATTTTGACTTACAATATACTTATGTGTGTGAAGTATAGACTGGGGAAGCTAGATCAGTTTCATAGATTGTTAGATGAAATGGGTAGAAGTGGGTTTTCACCGGATTTTCATACCTTTAACATCCTTCTCCATGTTCTTGGCAAAGGGGACAAACCGCTTGCGGCACTCAGTCTTCTGAACCACATGAAGGAAGTAGGTTGTGATCCAAGTGTTCTTCACTTCACGACATTGATGGATGGGCTCAGCCGAGCAGGAAATTTGGATGGGTGCAAGTATTTTTTTGATGAGATGATTAAGCATGGGTGCAGGCCTGATGTAGTCTGCTATACCGTTATGATCACAGGATATATTGAGGGAGGGAAACTTAATAAGGCACGGGAATTATTTGATGACATGATTATCAAGGGGCAGATGCCAAATGTATTTACTTACAATTCCATTATGCGAGGGCTTTGTATGGAAGGAAAATTCAAGGAGGCTTGTCTGATGCTCAATGAGATGGAATCTAGAGGCTGTAATCCAAATTTTCTCGTGTATAACACTTTAGTTAGTAATTTGCGGAATGCTGGAAAGCTTTATCAAGCTCATGAAGTAATAAGACATATGGTGGAAAAGGGGCAGTACGTCCATCTTGTTTCGAAGTTCAAGGGGTACAAGAGATGTTAAAGCTATGTTACTTATGGTGAGGGTAATTCAGCCTGTAACTTTATTACGTACCTGTTGCCCCAGCTCACTTGATATCTGTGCCCATTGTTCATCATAGATCTCATTTAAGTTCCAATTTTGTGGCACTATCCTGTGATAGTCTTCATGAATTATATTTTATTTTCTCCTGTATAATATAGCTTGTTACATGATGTAGACAAAAAGAAATTAGAGTTTTTCAAATCAGGGTCATTTTATCCTTGATGTTCTTTTGTGCCTTTCCAAGAGAGGTTATTTTATCCTTGGATAGGGTCATTTAACCATATCATTTGTCATTTGGGATTTGAAATGCCAAATCCATTGTTTGGTTACATTGTTGGAAACATTTGGATTTGGAACCAAGAAATTGAATAATTTCAATTTCAAATGACAAATACATAGGTGTCATTTCAAATGACAGAATTTGAAATGACAACCTTATATTTCTTTGAAATAGAAATCCCTCCATCCAAACGCAACCTTATATTTTTTTGAAGCTGCAGATTTGCTGTTCTTTCTTACATAACAATTGTATCACTGTGTCTTAGAAAGGATCTTTTATTTGTCTTGTATTGGATGTTCTCAAGTGCTTCCTAAATTATGATAGTTCACTTGTGTAGATTGTCTCTGTTTTATGGTTTGCTAGTGCTTCAAAATCCAAAAAATGATTTGGAAGTACTTACCAAAGAAGAAAAACTCCAAAAATGGTGTAGGTAGGAGCTTCTGTGTTTTTGTGGCTGAAAGATATCTTTTTTGAACCACAAAAATAGGGAAACAAATAGCGTTCCCTTAGAAGAAAAATTCAAAAGCTCTTTGATTCCTTTTTTCCTCCACGTCACTTAAAACAGGGAGATATTTCTTGCATTCTGTTGCTTTCCCTTGGACGGCCCTGTGCCCCAGAGAGTAGTCTGAAACTGTGGCCAGCATCATCCAAGTAACCATGAACAATGCAAAAATAAGAAGTTGGATCTGTCCTCCCCAAATGGCAGTGTAGGAAAGATGGTCTACCGTTTCCCATGTTTTGTGCATATGTAGCTCCAGTCAGCTAGAGTGTGCGTTCCCTCTTCCTCAGATTGATCTTCTTCTGTGCTTTAGAGTGATACAGCTTTTGTGAGACCCTGAGCCACTGATGCTTCTCCAAAATCACAGTAGTTTTTAGAAGCTAGAGTTCCCTAATCTTTTTTATCATGAAAGATAGTGCAATTTGTGTACTGACATAGCAAAAATAGAGTATAGAAATTGAATATGGCCAAGAAACTTTTTTCTTCCCTAATTCTATGAAGTTATCTTACCCATCAATGATACACTAGTCAAGCACTTGCTATACATGTTTTAAACGGTGTATAAACAAACTAATTTGGTTTTAAGACACAATTCTAGGGCTCACTGCAACTATAACTGACTGTTTGTATATATAAAAAGAATAAAAATACATAAAACCTTGTTTCTCTAGATATTCTCTTTGGGTTTCTATTATTTACTTTATGTTTAACCGAAACTATGTAAAACCATGACTACTTCAGATATCAATGTGTTCTACTAAAACTTGGATGGTTGATTCTATAGGCAAAGGGCCCTGGAATTGTCTGGGCAGATGTGTTAAGATGTAGAAAGACTACGAGAAAGTATGTGTGTCGAAGGCGTATCTGAAGATGCCTTCTCATAATATTATGTTCTTGAAATGTAGTCCTACATATTCTTTCTTTCCTTTTTTTTTTTTTGTTAATTAAATTAGTGAAAGTAATAGCTAAAAGATTAAAAGGCACCAAGAGAGTGTTACCTATGTACAAACGAACCTGAATTGTCCAAACATTTAATACAAATATTATTCAAAGGACGATAAAAAGAAGAATAATAACTTTATGGTTGATCCGTCTCCGCCTGGGAGTCAACTGCACAGAAAAGATAGCACCATCCCCTTACATTCAAAAGTAGGAAATTCCTTCCCTTCAAAGTGCTTGCTTCCACTCTCCCAAAATCAACCACATTACAGCCAGGCTGTCAGTCTATCTGAGGAACTTTTATCTGAAGCTTGTTTGCTGTGGTTCTGCATGCAAAACCCTGTCCACCACACAAATCCACTAGAATCCTTGAGAAACCACTCAATCCTGGACAAATCAAAGACCGGGGGTGTCCCAATCTTTTCTGAATCACAATGAATCCACCATTCCCCACCCCTTTTGCATGTACAATTCCAATTGACAAGAACTTGTCTCTTACCAAATTATTATTAGTCAATACTAAAGGAATCACCTTTTTAGGTAGCCTTTCGCACCCTTGTACCTTCCAATGGAAAAGCATGTCCTGAAAATATTTCATTTCTAGCCTACCATAACTTGCATAACTGATACGAGTAAATCTACAAGCCAAGAATGATTCACTCAATATGATGAAGATTGAAGGATCCCCAACAATAGGAAATAAACTCTTCCACGTCTCAATGATTCAGTGCATGACAAAATACCATATCCCCAGTAACCGGACTGCCACTCAAATCTCGTGCAACATTCAGCTTAGATGTGGTCCCCTGATTCTCTATGCTAGGCTTTAACTAGTTTTGTTGTCAACTTAAATTGAAAAATTCAGTCAGAATGGTGCCTCAAACCTTTTGGGCTTTCTTTATCTTACTAATGTACTAGTAATATTGTCTAGTTATTCAGAAGCATTTCTGTTCTCCCTGCAGGGCCTGCACTGGGTTAAAATACAAAAATCTTGCACTCTCTTGTTGGGCATCACCTCTACTGACACTTATTAAAGCATAAGATGAGAAAAGAAATCACAACTTCGTTGATGATTTATAGGACGCATGGGTTTCTGTTTATTTTTTCTTTGAGCTATGGTCCTTTATATCTTCCTTATTGTATTGCACCATAGACTCTCTGCTTAAAAAGAAGTCCTACGTCAAGGAACAAGAGAGAATAATGGCTGCTGGTTGACATGCAGAGACTGAAACAGGCTTACTGGCTTGGATCCCTGCACATTCAGAGTGTTGCTTGACGATTCATTTGGTCCTTGAAAGGGTGATGAACCTGGTGCCTTTTGTTACCACCAACAATTTTCTCCGTGGAAAAAATGGAGTTAGATGTGGCTCCCTCTGAATGTTACTGATTTGCTGCCGGAACCCAATGTTTAGTTAACTATGAGAATTATTAAAGAACCTATTTCACCTGTTGACAGGACTAGTTTTCAAGTTGTTAGCAACCCGGCAATACTGGCGTTTAAAAGAAGGGGCGGGGGGGAGAGGTGCCTTTCGTACTTCACGTGGCAGACAATTGTGATGATAATGGGGTTTCCTTAAGCTTTAAGCTAGTGTCCATGTGATTTCTACTCTAGTTAAGAGTTTATATAATAACTAATATTAGCGAATCAGAATTACGTAACCGACAGTATCTAGGAGGATTGAGATTTTTTGTTGTAGCAACTAATATTCGTTCCTTCTGTACACGAGTTTTTTGGTATAATACTATATTTTTGCTCGAATTTCATTTTCTAGGGCAAAAATTGACCAAAGAGCGAGCGAATATACCGTGCAGGAAGAATGCTCACGGGAAATACAGAAAGAGATGTCCATTGGGCTTGGGCATAAACCATAAAGTGATCTAAGGCTTTGTCATTTGAGCAAATTACAAACTAGTCATGTTCAACCGGTTTGGTTTTGGTTTTGTGGTTTCTTTCTCTCACTGGCCTTTTCTGGTGGAGAATTTGTGAGATTTTAGAGTCAGGTGAATATTTAAATAATTTAGGAAACTTCAGGCCAAATTTTATAAGATGAGAAAAAAAGAATAAAAAGAATAAAAAGAGAACAAAGTTCCCTCACGTGTAGTAATTATTTTATACCTTTATCCTACATTTGATTTGCTTATTTTAGTTATGTTCCCGTAATCTATAATAAACAGTAGATAACAGCGATTAATTTATAGATTGATTGATTGATTCATGTTTTTGATAAATTATTCTTTAATTTTTATAAAAATCTACAAATTGATTTTGGGTATTAATACCATTACTCTAGGGAGATTAAATAAGGAATTAATGGGGATGCAAATGGAAGTGAGAAGAGTATTCGAGAATACGCGGCCGAGATGAGAAAACCCAAAGCGAGGATAACAACTTTATATATCTGGATTTACTGTTTACTCATTTAGATACCAAAAGAAAATGATTTTAAAAGATAGAAACCTTAGGAAACACAAAACAGAAGGGTAGCTATTACTGTAGCTACTGGGAAGCACATTGTTCTTGACGTTCCTCCTTTCCTTTCTAGGGTTGGAAAGGTTACCAAAAGAACGTTCATATGGAAAAAGCATTTTGGAATTTTGCACGTTTACGCTGCTTTTTTCTCGTCCTCTTTTTTTTCCTCTTTCTTCTCCTCTGGCTTTGCCTCCTCTTTCTTTTCGTCTTTCTTCTCTTCTTTCTTCTCTTCCTTCTTCTCCTCTTTCGCCGGTCCGACTGAGATTATATCAACCTTCGCGACCTTCTTCAGCTTCTTCACCACGGCCACCGTGTCCATCTCTCCGATCACCGTCAGCTTCTGCTCCGTCAGACTCGCTGCTATTGAATCCACTCCTGTTCATCAATATACGTATTATATATATATATATATTGATCATACGAGAGATAAAATTGAAAAAAAAAAAAAAGGAAATTTAAAGAATACTCCGATGGAGATCTTGTAGAAGGAAAATTAAGCTTATTGTAGAAGACGAATTGCAGATTGTGTTGAATTTCTTCAACAGTTGATAGAAAAAGTTTCCTATTTAGCAGAGTATATATATATACTGAGATTACCGTAGATATCGGCAGCGGCTTCTATGGCTTTCTGCTTCGTCTTGTCATCGGACATGGTCATCACCTTCAACACTACCTTCTGCAAACAAAATCCAAATAAATTGAATGTGAATTTGGTGCGTATTGATTCTCCAAACCGTAAGTAGAAGAGTTGAGAAATTAGAATTCGGAGATGATCAATTACCTGAGCCATTTGAGAGGCTGGACCGCAATAGAAGAAGTGTCCCTACTCTGGAGAGAAAGCAAAGATGGACAGAGCTCTGACGGCTGTCACGTTTTATAAGGGTGAGGTGCGAAGCGGCGGGTTTTGAGATAAAGTACACCATATATTCTGATTTAACGTAAAAAAAAAAAAAAAAAGCATTTAAGACTTTTAAAAATTATACCGATTATCTATATTTTAAATTAAAAATAATTTTATTTTACCCCTACCTTTAAACAGACGTTAAGGTTGTTAAATGGAAAAGTGACGACGATGTCAAAATTGTTGGATGAGCTGCCCAAAATACCCTCATTTATACCCTCTCTTTATTCCTGCTCCTCCTCTCCGTTGTCATATTATATCACACATCACCATTGTTGAAGTCGCAAAGAACCATCTCCACATGATTCTACTTTTTTTTTTTTTCATTTGTTATTATTTTTTCTTTATTATTTGTAATTTTTGAGTTTTGATCCTATATTTCTTTTTTTTTTTGTTTTTTCTTTATTCTCAATGGAAGTATTTCCATTTACAACAAAAAGGATCTATTGTAGTGTTCCTTCTTTATTTTTTACATTTTTAACATTGATAAAACGTTACGATTATCTCTTGTGAAATGGACATATAGTTATTTGTTTTGAAACTAACAGCATAGTTCCATAATTAAATACAAGAGACGTAATTGGTCAACTGAAAACTTTGACGATCTTCAGATGTTGCGTCGGAGATGAGTCAGGTGGGACCCTTTTCAAGGGAAGATAGATAGAGCTCAGGAAATAAAGCAGGCAAATCTTCCTGTTGAAATCCAATGGGCTAAAAGAAAAGGTTGTGAAGAGGCTGTAGTGGTGGCCAAGCGTTGAGAAAGAACTGGACTGAGTTGCTTTCTTTTAAGATTCTTCCTTTTCTTCTTCAAAAGCTGTAAAGGACAAACTTCCTCCCTGCACAAGTGCTTGAGAAGGCAATTAGAGCATGACAGGAAGACCTCCAGTTAGTATGGCCACTAAGATTACCAACTTTTCAAAAATACCTACTTCTTGCACCAAAAAGCTATATTTTGTTGCACAAATTTTAAAGTAAAAATACTATTGAAATTAGAAGACGATAACGTTATTTTAATTATAGACATTTGTGATGAGTTTTTCACTTTTCTAATGAGAAAATAAAAAATAAAAAATCATATTTTATTTTGATTTGATTTTTTATGTAAACATTTATTTATGTACTGTAAACATGGGTGAGCATTTGATTTTGATATTAAATGAAGGGTGTGAACATAATATCAATTTTAGTGTAAATGAAATGTTAGGTGATACATCAATCAATGAGAGATGTGATAGAAATTGATTAGAAGGTAACTTTAACTTTTTTCCATTTAAGGTATAAATTTAACTTGTGTTAATATTCTCCCCTATTATTAGAAAGATAGACCCAATTGTATGATAATAGATTTTTATGTAAACACCATCTGAAGGACACTCGTTTTGCTTTTATCTAAATTAAGATATATATCATTAAGGATTACACATATAGTTATACTTTATTTTAGGTTTTCTTTAGACCAAGTAGAGGTGAGATTTTTTCATAATAAAATAATTTTTCCTTGGAAAAAGAGTGTTTAAATCGGTTCCCTAAGCTTGCTTATTTTTCACATCGACAGCCAACTTTAAGATAAAATTGAAATTTCACACTTTAGACAACCATTTTGAAAACTATTTTTTTGTGTATTGTATATTCATATTCTGTTCGAATAAGTTATTTTAATCGCCCATTTTCTATCTATATTATATATATTATAAGGTGACAAACATGACATGTACTTTGAGATGACAAGACAACTCATTAACCCTTTCCATAATTTCATTTGCTAACGTGGAAATAGAGTCTCGAAAGGAAAAGGGTATTATATTATATTAATAACTGACAAACATGACATGTCAGTTATTAATATTTAAAAATAATTTTAAAATTAAAAAATATCTTTATTCTTGGACTATAATACCCTTTCTATACATACTCAGATCACTAAAGCATTAAGAATTACATACATAAAAAAGGAGGTCATTTTGGTCAAAAACAAAAACAATCAAAATTATTTTATTATAATAATTACTCTTATTCTTGTCTCCTGAGAGTGTAAGATATCGACAACCTCTATATATTTTTTTATCAAATCTCATTAATTTAAGTATAATTTGCCCAATATAATAAATTATGGGAGAGCAGCCGCATCTTGATGTTGGCCTTTCAATTGCGAATTACAGTATGGTCGTAATCACGTGGGATTCTTGTTGGGCGATTGTCTTCTTTAAGCATCGGTATTGTAAATTGTAATATGAAAAAGACAAACTTGTGTATTATTTGCCAAACAATAAATTTTAAATAAACTTTAACGTGCAGCTTCAGGGTATCAACCATAACTTTTACGATTATTAATTATAAATTATGTGTCTCAAGTTATTATATTACTACACGTCATTTTATATATTCTATAATAAATTTAATTTATCTAGATAGTATTTATTAACTAAAATATAAATTACAAAAAATAAGATATAAAAAATATTTTAAAGTATTTCCCATTATATTCGTTAAATTTATCTAGCAATCATTAAAAAAAATGTTACGTGACTTCGTATATAATATTTTTTTATATATTTTTATATTTTTTTCATCTAAATAAATATATCTTAAACTTTACGGATAATAAAAAATAATGCATATATCCAGACATTTCAAAAAATTTAACAAATAATTTGATAAATTTTTTTAAATATTTCTCAACCTTACCTTAATCATTTTATATCTTAATTTAAAAATATTTAAATATAAATTTATCTTACTTATTTTAAAACACTCTACCCAACACATATTTTATAGGCTTAATACATTTTTTAGTCCCTGTATTAATAAAAAAAATGATTTTAAGGATATCAACTAAATTGTGCTCACTCATTATTCATCATTGAACAAAATAATTTTATACACTTTTAGTCCCTGACTTAATCGAGGTTAATTGAGACGTTAACTTTGCCTCGTCACGCTGTTACGTCATCACGGCTTAATGCATTTTTTAGTCCCTAGACTAATAAAAAAATATCTTTAAGGATATCAACTAAATTATGCTCGTTATTTATCCCTAAACAAAATAATTTTATACACTTTTAGTCCCTGGCTTAACTGAGACGTTAACTTTGTCTCGTTACGCTGCCACGTCACTCATAATATCCAAATCTATTGTCCACATTTTTATAAAAAAAAAAATATCTCCACAGTTGGGCTCCCCGACCACGGCCATGGGGAGGCTGGGTTCCTCGACCCAGTTGTGGTTGGGATTGGGAACCTAGCAGTTTGGCGACTGGCCGCCATGGTCGTCAGTTGTTGGGGATTAGGGAACCCTAGAATCTTGGTCCCCGACCCCTAGCCATTCCTCGACCGCTGGGTTTAGGGTCATCGAACCCTAGTCGTTCCAAGACGACCGACAATGATTGAATCGACGACAGGTGCAGAGACAAGAGCAGTCTAGAACGAGGAAAGAGAGAGAGAGAGATGAGGGGGAAATGGCTTCCCATGGTTGCTAGCATCCATGGTTAGGTGTGTGTTAACGTTATTTTTTTTTTTTTTATAAAAATATGGACAACAGACATGAATATTATGAGTGACGTGATACTGACGTATCAGTGATGTGGCAGTGTAACAAGGCAAAGTTAACGTCTGTTAAACCAATGATTAAAAGTGTATAAAATTATTTTTGTCCAGGAATGAATAATGAACACAATTTAGTTGATATTCTTAAAACTTTTTTTTTTATTAATTTAGAACTAAAAAATGTATTAAGCTGTGGTGACGCAGTGCTAGGAGTGACGTGGCAGCATGACAAGGCAAAGTTAATGTCTCAGTTAACGTCGATTAAGTCAGGGATTAAAAATGTATAAAATTATTTTATTTAAGAATGAATAGTGAATATAATTTAATTGATATTTTTAAAGTCATTTTTTTAATTAATCAAAGGACTAAAATATGGAGTAAGCGTATTTTATACTAACGGTTAAAACAGACATCCTGGACACAGCATGCTATAGTTTTTTTTTTCCTTTTTTTACTTTATTAATTTGGAATTTCCGTCCAGAGCAGTGCGTACTGGATCTGGGTCTTTATAGTTACTCTTTTTAGGTTTCCAATTTGTATTATTTGATTTTGATTGCATTTTAGGGCCCCGGTTTCCCCTCAATCCTAGTCGGAAAATCACTCTCTCTTGGTTCTCGTTCTCTGAATAGGTTCGAAACCTTTCATACGTATTGATTTCTTGGATTGATTTCGATGTTTTGTTTGTTCGGAGAATTTAGCTTGATTTTGTCGGATCTTGTATCCATTTTTCTCTGTTGCGTTCGCGATCTTCTTTCTTCGTGTCTGTTGATTGGGATGTTTTCTCTGATCAATTCGGAATGGAGTTTGTTGCATAAGCTGCGTCATTGCTTCAGTTCTTTAAAATACTTCTCAGACTTTTTTATTATTATTATTTTTTATTTTGGAATTTGCTTAGAGTTTCATCAGTTTGTGCTAAGTTTCTTGGTCGTTACATGCTGGAGTTTGGAGATTCAACCACCATTAGGAGGGGCTTGCTGCATGAATTCTAGCTCTCCGACAGTATCTATCCATGACCATATCCTCTGCTTTTTGATTTTTCCGTTTCTTTCCTCGAATGAATGTGTACCTTGCTTTTAGTTTTCATTTTGATTTTTTTTTTTATGTATTTCTATTGGGTGCCTTTCTTCTTGTTTTTAGAATATAGATTTTTAATAGTTGTGGTAACTGCATATATTAATGTATGTATTAATGTATGTATATTAATGTATGTATCTTAGGACTGAACAAGGGAGTGATTTACGGCTGATCCAATAAGAAATGGCAGAAGAACCAATTGGCAAGAAGAACAAGAACAAGAGGAAGATGATCATTGACACAGACCCTGGCATTGGTTAGAGAAAGATCAATCAATCAAATTCAATCAACTTTCCTCTTCATGCTACTTGCACTACTCATCATCTTCTTCACAATTCTCACTGTGCCCTTGTAGGTCTTGTAGCGATGGTAGAAGATAGATCCTTCCTGCTGTTCCTAAATTATGTTTTAGTTCCTAGATCCCTGATTTTCAATCCCAGTCTCAAGCTTTTATCTATTTTTTCACAAGTTAACAATTTAATACGAGTGACAATTATTATGTAACCTTGCTTTAGTAGCTTAGAAATAAACATGCAACACAAATTTTGACATATGTATTTTCAACCATAGGGCGAGCCTTGGTAGTAACAATAAGATTGCTCTTATGTGATAGAAGGTCATGGGTTTGAGTTGTGGAAACAACCTCCTTACAAATAAGCAAGGGGAAGGTTGTGTACAAATACGACCCTCCCCCAACCCCTGCAAAGCAGGGAGCCTCGCGTGCTAGAGCGTCCCTAGTGAGAATTGCTGACTCTTTTTCTAAGTAACACATTTATATTTGCTTTGAATGCAATCAAATCAGATGATGCGATGGCAATCTTCGTGGCATTGCAATCACCAGAAGTGGAAGTCATTGGACTCACTACCATTTATGGCAATGTCTACACCACCCTTGCCACTCGTAATGCTTTGCATCTGGTACTCTTTTCTTCTCTCTCTCTCTCTCTGATTTATTAATTTGTACTTAGATTGCTTCTTTCTTATATTCAGTTACTAAAAGAATCTGGTGCTTTTGTTTAATTATCTTTAGATCATTTTCATTAAAGCCATATCCTTTTTCTGGCCAAACATTTGATTTCATCATTCTGTACAATCAACTACTCAAATTGAATCAGATTTTTCCTAAGATGATGAAGCTAAATTTACTATGTTTTTTTCTGATACTTCTTGTTCTCTTTATGGGTTTAGTTGGAGGTTGCAGGAAGATCTGATATCCCTGTGGTGGAAGGATCTCATGTCACAATCACTGTAAGTAAAATCCCATTTCCGTTTGATCTTCTTCCCTTTTTTTTTTTTCCCGAAGCCGTAATACTCGTGTTATTTAAATTTTTGATGCCTTTGCTGCTTCAGAGGTTGCAGAAGATTCAAGATCACCTTATGATTGATTTTTGCATCTCTGGTTAAGTACAGAAAGGTACAAAGCTCCGTATAGCAGATTTTGTACATGGTGCTGATGGACTGGGCAACCAAAACTTCCCCCCACCACAAGGAAAGCCAGTTGATCAGTCAGCAGCTGCTTTTCTTGTTGAACAAGTTAATCTTTATCCTGGAGAAATCACTGTGGTGGCACTTGGCCCTCTTACAAATATTGCACTGGTCAGATTCTTGATCTATTTTCATGGCTTCTGTTGAATAACCATGGAAAGAACTGCCTACTATGTTTATCAATTGATACAGACTCTTTGATGGACCTGCATTTGCCACAAATAATAGCAAGAGTGTTGCTTATTAGGTTATCAATTGATACAGGCTACTCAATTAGATCCTGCTTTTAGCAAAAATGTTGGGCAGATTGTTATTTTGGGGGGTGCATTTGCTGTGAATGGAAACGTGAATCCAGCAGCAGAGGCCAATGTAAGTTACTTTCTGTTTTTGTGCTTGCATGTAAAAGAAAATATTGGGACCATGTCGTCAAATGGCTGAAGTATGCTCTGATAATGTGTCAGTGACTCCAGTGTGTGATACATGTCAAAAGAACTCAATTACATACAAATGAAGAAATCCATCCACGTTGCCTCTATGTAGACTTAAAAATTATTATCTTGGACTCCACCAAGTAGGCTATTTTTGATAGATAAGAATCATAAGACTGTTTTGTTCCAAAAAGGGTACAGTTATACAATCTTTTAAAATTATTAGTAAGGATTATTTGTCTCTATTGTATTTATTCCAAAAGAGAAGTTTTATCATCCTGTCATTTTGTCCTTTGTTGTGGGGAACTGGGATCCTGAATATGGTCTCCAGAGGTTTTATCATGGTGTTTCAATAGTCTCCAACGTGTTGCATGAAAATCATTAGGGTCTTCAGATTCTCTCACTAAGCATGTATCATCAATGGGAAAATTATTCTTAGAATTATTTCTTGTGATTATGTATAGCCCTGTATTTTCTATTAGTTGAAGAAATATCTATTAAACTTAAAAATTTGAGAATCATCTGAAAGAAATAATTGCAAAAATAATTCTTCCATTGAGAATAATTTTATCAATTCAAATTAGTTAAGTATTCCTTATCTCGAAAGAATCCTCATCTAACTCCGAAAAAGGAAAAATCTAGTCCTGGTAGTGAACCAAAATATGATTAAAAAATACCTAATAGATGGTATCTCAAAAATTTTTTATTTGAAGCCCAAAATTTTCTGGTTGTATATCATGAATTGGGGTACTTTTGTGAGTTAATTCTAACTTACACTCTATTAGTAACAGCTAAGTGTACCTTGAGAAATCTCATTTACGTCGACCCAATTATCCCATTGATTATCCTAAATGTATATAATTATAATAATAAGACAATAGAGAAGTGCTCCATTATGTCACGACCCTAGGGAGTAGTGTGTAATATTGTAAAATGTTAGGGTCTAAATGAGAAAATAAAGTAATAGTAGAAATGCTGTAAGCGGCTAATTGAAGCCGTTGGGTAGTTAGAAGGTAGTTGATGTAGCTAGAGGTCCTATAAAAGATAGACCTACGACACTTTGAGGGATATCTTGGAAATGAATAATCAAAGTCTGTCTCTCTATTGATTCTCTCGTTCCCTCTTCTTTCTTTCCTTATTTCTCTCTCTTTTCTCTCTCTGTTTCTATCTCTCTCCCTCGTTCTTACATTCTATAGTTACTGAAATTGCTAGCCCTAATTCAAGGGCTTGACAAAGTGGTATCAGAGCTGGATGAACTAGCTGCGGGGTAATCGACGGAAACCATCAAGGTGAGGGTCGGCATCGGAACTTGCTAGCAGTAGCAACTCCAGCACAGTCACGGTAGTTGAAGGCGAAGTGGTAGTCGCAAGCGATAAAAGGGGAAGTCAGACTCATGACCCCTGGCAAGACGCGACCCAAGAGGAGGTAGAATTGGTGGACGCGAAGATGACCCAAACGAGACAGAACTGAAGGACGAAAGCAAGACATATTGGGTTTATGGACGCAAGCAGTCTGGACTGTAATTCGAAAGCAAAGAGCTTGGGTAGGCGAGCACGGACAATGGCTCTTGGTCAAATCTTTAAGTGGTGCAATTCTTGGCGGAGATTCTTGCGTTCTATGTAGCAACGCATCAAGTGGGCCACGACTAGGGTAGGCGAGAGTGAAGGCATGGCGTGGGTCAAATCTTGATGTGGCGTAAAGCGGTGAATTGAAGTTTGAGCAGATGGCAGAAAGTACAAGATTAAAGCAACTGGAGGTTAGGTTGGAAGCCCTAGAATTCAGTGTGACCCATACCCAAGATGCCATGCGCCAAACGCGGGAAGAACTAACCGAGTGGAAGGAAGCCATGCAAGCGACATTAGAAAAGCAACAAGAAGTGGTCAAAAGATGCCAAGAATTGGTTCAAAGGTGTCAAGAAACGGTAGAGCAACAAGGGCAGAGGATCAACAATGTGCTAAATATGTTGGCCTCTCTACCCCAATTACAGTTGTCGCTGGAATTTCTGCCAAGGCAAGCGTCGGAGCCGATCTTGCCACATCAGGGCAATCAATTGGGAACGGTTGGAGTTTTGGAAGAAGTGAAACAACAGATAGTTCAAGAAAATCGGAGAAGAAACTTGGAACAGTTGGCGCACGGCCATGCACCCATGCCAAAACTGGAGATACCCATGTTCGAGAGCAAGAACCCAAGGTGGTGGCTAAAGAGGTGCGACAAGTTCTTTCAATTCTATCGTATTTCCGAGGATTATAATGTGACTCTAGCAGCGACCTATCTGAATGAAGTGACAGATTCTTGATACCAAGGGTGGGTCCAAAATGAAGGGCTGTAAGGGGGTTGGAGAGTTTTTTCGAAAGGGCTCTGTGACCGTTTCGGGGAGAAGAAAATGACAGATATTATTGAAGAATTCAGCAAGTTGAAGCAAGAAAGTACTGTAATGGAGTACCAAGCTAGGTTCGAGGAGCTAAGATCCATGGTATGTACCATACAACCGGGGCTCACCGAACAGTACCTATTATCAAGTTTTGTTAGCGGGTTGAAGGAGGAGTTACGACCCATGGTCAAGATGATGACACCCTTGACGGTAGGGCAAGCTGTCGAAAAAGTGAGGCTGCAAGAAATGACTTTAGAGGCCATTTTTAAGAAGCATAATGTGCCCTATGAGCCAAGTCTATTGGTCGAACAGTATGGGGGAGGGAGTTTGAGGGCCTTGCTTACAGGGCCCGATCAACTAGTAGTAAAGACAGGAGCAAATAATAATGGCAGTAAAGGAGGTCGGATGGAACAAAAAAGGCAATTTGGGGTATGTTTCAAGTGTGGAGACAAATATAACCATGGTCATTAGTGTAAAAGACAATTGATGAATATGGACAATTGATGAATATGGAAGGTTATGATGGGGAAAAGGAAAAAGGAGAAGAAGATATTTCCCAAGCGGAAATAGGGGAGTGCAGGGTGATCATTGGAGAGGAATCACAACTGCATTCTATATAGATTGAAGTGTTTGAAGGAAAGGCTGAAGCAACAACGAAACAATTAGAGGCAAACGCTGCTACACTTCTACTACTCAAAGGGGAGAAGCAAAACAGTAAGGAGAAGAGACGGAGGCAACAAGTATTGAAGTTAGGGATTGGTTGAACCATAGCCTTCGTTGTCAATTTTTGGGGAACCATAGCCTTCTTTGTCATTCTGGTGGGGATTGTCACGACCCTAGGGAGTAGTGTGTAATATTGTAAAATGTTAGGGTCTAAATGAGGAAATAAAGTAGTAGAAATGTTGTAAGCGGCTAATTGAAAGCTGTCAGGTAGTTAGAAGGTAGTTGATGTAGCTAGAGGTCCTATAAAAGATAGACCTACGACACTTAGAGGGATATCTTGGAAATGAATAATCAAAGTCTGTCTCTCTATTGATTCTCTTGTTCCCTCCCCTCTTCTTTCTTTCCTTATTTCTCTCTCTTTTCTCTCTCTGTTTCTATCTCTCTCCCTCTTCTTTCTTTCCTTATTTCTCTCTTTGTTTCTATCTATCTCCCTCGTTCTTACATTCTATAGTTACTGAAATTGCCAGCCCTAATTCAAGGGTTTGACACATTAGTACCTAGAAATTTGCCTTTATCCCATGAAGCTGGGTTTAATTATTGGTTTTACATTAAAGCATGGTCTATGCATTTTACCACCAGAATGACAAATTCTTGTTTTCTTACTAGTTCTCTTGAATTAAAGGAGCTTGATTTCTCTCTATGGTATCTTCAATGGTGATAGAAATTTGTATTTTTTTAGGACCCACTAGGATATTCATGCCTAATATGGAAAGATCATAATCTTAAAGATAAAGAAGCCCAAGTTTTTGGGCATGCATTATTAGAATTTCAAAATATTGTCAACTTCCATTGGTTTGGATGTGGAAGAAGAGGATTCATCTTTGTTAATGCTTAGAAAGGTGCCTATTGGAAGAAAAGGTCACATTTAAAAGGAATTCAAAAAAAATCTTAGAAGAGAGGAAGGGGAACACAAGAATGCTCTATAGAAAGTTTCTCTTAATCAAGTCAATAAAATATGTTCAGTGCACAATTTCTTCAAGCATATGTGAGAATTTATTTTGGAAACTCTAGAACTTTTGAAGGAGCAGTTTTTTTCTTTCTTGTCTTGCAATTTCATAGATGTGTTGAGGAAGGGGAATGTTGGTCCCTTAGGGTATGACCACTCTAGAGGGGGGGTGAATTGAGTGATTAAATTTTTTCTCAATTTTAATAAATATTCTTAATTAATGATTTTATTGAAAAATATATATTTGATAAATATAATAAATTATATTTGAGATTAATAATAAATGTAAGTTACAAGATATAACAAAAATAAATACAATGAGACACAACACAATTTATA
Source organism: Diospyros lotus (assembly GCF_014633365.1). NCBI lineage: Eukaryota > Viridiplantae > Streptophyta > Magnoliopsida > Ericales > Ebenaceae > Diospyros > Diospyros lotus. The sequence continues at coordinate 47,308,954 of NC_068338.1, read as the reverse complement.
GTGATTCGGTGTCTTCACACACACCTAATCCACTCTTTCAAGATCTAACCACCCTTGGGGTTCCACTAAAATAATTTCACCAAAGTTTCCACACTAACTCATTTTGAAAACTAGATACACACCTAGATTACAACAGGTTCTAAGCAACCACTACACCAAGGTTTCCTTCCTAGCTTACCTTGGAAACTATATTCACCTAGATTTTAATGGTTCTAGGAAACCTATACAATTCACAATGATAATTTAAATGTTACAAATAATTTATCCACACTTGGACACAAATAAACAATTAAGAACAAATTATACAAGGCAATAATATTTAAATAAATAAATAAATTTATAACCTTAAATGGAGAAGTTCGGATTTGTCGTAAAAGACTTGAAGAACTTTTCTCCTCTTGCCTTGTGGCTTTTCGGTGAATGTGTAATAATATTTCGAGAGTCTCGGATTGCTTGGATGCTTTGTTTGAGAGCGTTTGAGAGCTTTCGGTACTTTGAATATACAATGGAAGCACTTGGATACTCAAAAAATGAGTTTGGGGGGTATTTATAAGCATTTTAGCCACTAAAGAAAGGGTTAATATGAAGTTTAAAATTCAAAAAAATGTTTAGACTTTCTCAAACAATAAGAAAACCTATTTCACCTTTAATTCAAAATAAATTTACTTTTTGCATGGGAAATCAAGATTTGAAAATTCAAATATAAACTTTTGAGACATAAATGATTAAAACAAGAAAACATGTCTAAAAGCAATCTCCTTTAATTCAAAATAAAATTATTTTTTGTATCAGTAAGAGAAAACATGTCTAAAAACAATTCTCCTTTAATTCAAAATTTGAAAATTCAAACATAAGGTGGTGTTCTCTTTGTGTTTCAGTTTTTGACTTTTGAGTTTTGAATTTCTTTTCAGTTTTGTGTTTTGAGTGTCTGTTTTAAAATTTTTAAAAACGCGTTCTTTTTGTTATTTTAAAAAATTGTTTCTCAAAACAGAAAACTGGAAAACACGTTTACTTTGAAATTTTGTAAAATGTTATTTTATGATATTTTATTTAAGAAATTTGATTCAAGATAAATTATAAATATTTATTAATAAATTATAAATTTAATTTAAAGAATTTCAAATATAATACAAGTTATATAATTTAATCATATATAATATATTAAAATTACAAATAACATTCCAAATCATTTTTAATTTCACTCAACTATTAATTCCATAATAAATTTATTCTTACCTATAAATTAAAATCTGATATTAATTTTGAGATTTAAATTATCCATAACATAAATATTTTAAAAAATTATAAATCATAAAATAACAAAATATTAATTTATTCAAAATTTTAAAAATATCATTGAAAAAAATTAATAAAAAAACTATATTACATTGGGCGTGGAGGCGGTGGCGGAAGGAAGGAATGGCAGAGAAGAAATGGAAAAGGGCTGTGGCGGGTAGCTAGATTTGGGCGTGGCAAGCGGTGGCAATGGATGATCTGGGCATGGAGGGCAGTGGCGAGCGAGAGCGATGGCGGTGGAGGTGGCAAATCTTGGCGTGGAAGGCAGTGGCGGTGGCGGATCTTAGCGTGGAAGGCAGCGGCGAGCGGTGGCGGTGGTAGATCTGGGCTTGGAGGGCAATGGCGGGCAAGGGTGATGGCAATGGCGGTGGCGGGCGGATTTGGGCGTGGCGTGCAATGGCGGTGGCGGTGGCAGTGATGGCGGTGGCGTGGATGGTGGCGGCGACCGAGCTTGAAGAGAAAAGAAGAGAGAGAAGAGAGAGAGAGAAGAGATGTGGAAGAGAAAAGGTGAAAACGGTGGTTGTTTTCCATGTTTTGGATGGAGGGTTGGTTTTGGTTGAAAACAACCAAAATGTGTTTTTGGCGTTTTGGGTTTTCTGTGTAAATTTTTTGTGTGTTTTGCAAAATGCGTTTTTGAAAATGAGTAAGTAAACGTGTTTTGAAAACTGAAAATGGAAAACGAGCTGAAAACGCCAAAGAGAGCAGGCCCTAAGCTTTTGAGACATAAATGATTAAAATAAGAAAACATGTCTAAAAACAATTTTTTTTTAATTTAAAATAAATTTACTTTTTGCATGAGTAAGAAAAAATATTTATATCATAAAAATATTTTTGTTAATCATCAAAACTTAATTAATATGAGTAAATTAGCTCAACAAGGAACATAGGAGTGCGATGTTGAAAGTTCTCCTCTTAATTAAGTCAACAAAATATGGATAGAGTACAATTTCTTGAAGCATCAGACAATGAAATTATGTTAAAACTCTAGAATTTTTATGGAACAATTCTTTTATACTTTTCCTTCTGCTTTTAATGATGATGCATTAGTAACTTTAATTACAAGTCAAGAAGATAGCAATGATCACAAGGCACTTAATGATAGATGCTTAGCAGGAGAATCTCAAGACTAATGATTTTTATGCAACACGTGGAGACTATTTCAAACCACTATAGGGACTTGGAGTTCATATTTGGAAATCTCAATTCCAGTTGTCTCATCTAGCATGCATAACTAACTTTTGTTGGATTGCAAATAATAATTTTAAGTTCACACGAAAATCTTAAATTATAAAACACCATGGATGGGCTTCATCTGTTATCTATAGAAGGAAATTGTAGAAATAGAAGTATTTTTGAATATAGAATATGCTTTGTATAACTTAGAATCTATGTATATTCTCCTTTCATTTTTTGTTATTTTCCTTTTGTATTATTCTCTTCCTCTATAAAAAGAAAGGGGAATTTACGTGTAATCTGAGGAATTAGAGAAATATATTTTTCTCAACCTTGTTTAGATGGTATCAGAGCAGGAATTAGGGATTAAATCACAGTCGTTCACTGTGAAACCCTAATTTCCCCTATTTCTCTACTATACCCAAGCACTGTCGCCTCCCTTTCACCGCCCACCTCACCACTACATCCTCAGACTGCCACCGCCCGTACACCGACCACCGCCTCTGAGATCCGGCCATCCCGACCGCCGCCGCCTCTACAGTCGTCATCGTTTTCCAGTGGGTTCCCACCTCTGGAACGGCCACGGTCTCCTAGCCTCTTGCGAAGGTCGACTACTGTTCGTCGCATCTATCGCTGTACTTGTTGCGGCCTCTGCATCGCACACCAGAGCGGCTCCTATCTGTCGTCCTTGGTCGCGTTCGTGCTGCCCTAGTTCGCGCATCAGATCTGCCCTTGGTCGCTGTTCTTCGTTGCTTCTGTCACCCAGATACGATATGGTTTCTATTGTTCATATGTACATTTGAGGAAAGTAAAGACCCATCAGTCCCAGACAGTAAAGACCCATTGTGTGACATTTGGGATGCCGAGAATTCAATGGTGATGACGTGGCTTGTTAACTCCATGGAGGAAGAGATAAGTTCAAACTATATGTGCTTCTCTATAGCAAAGGAACTATGGGATGAAGTCACTGCCATGTATTCCGATTTCGAGAATCAATCCCAAATCTACGAGCTCAACTTGAGACTTGGTGAGATTCGATAAGGTAGTGATACTGTCACCATATATTTTAATTCTTTAAAGCGTATTTGGCAGGACTTAGATCTCTTCAATACATATGAGTGGAAACACACAAAAGATTGCAAATATTATCAGAAAATGATCGATGCTAACGGAGTCTTTAAGTTTCTTGTTGGACTCAATGTTGAGTATGATGAAGTCCGAGGGAGGATCGTCGGTAGAAATCCACTCCCGTCTCTTAGTGAAGCTCGGCATGAAGAAAGCTGAAGACTGGTTATGTTGGGCAAGAAAAAGAGTGGTGAAAGTGGGCTATCTGAAAATATAGCGCTCGTTACTGCTGATGCTAATGTTGGTGGACAGCATATTGCGGGTCAATGAAAGGCGGAAGAAAAGCCTCGTGTTTGGTGTGATCATTGCAATAAACCACGTCATACTCGGGAGACCTGTTGGGTGCTTCATGGCAAGCCAACCAATTGGAAGCTAAGATCAAAGCGATCTCAACCTACTACCCATGAAGCTGATGCAGGACCATTCAACAAAGAGCAACTTGATCAACTTCTGCGACTGCTAAAGCCTAATCTATCCCCTGGTACACCCAATTGTTCATTGGCCCATTCAAGTAGAAATTCCTTTGCCCTCTCTAGCTCTTTTCAATCTGTTCCATGGATCATTGATTCGGGAGCATCTGATCATATGATTGGTTTATCGCATCTATTCAACTCGTATATTCTTTGTTCTAGTAATGAAAAAATAAGAATAGCCGATGGTAGTCTTTCACCTATTGCAAGTAAATGTCTCATTAAACTCTCTGACAATATTAATCTTCAATCAGTACTCCATGTTCCTAAACTTGCTTGCAATCTTCTATCTGTTAGTAAACTCTCCAAAGACTCTAATTGTCATGTTATCTTTTTTTATTCCTATTGCATTTTTCAGGCCCAAAACTCGGGGAAGACGATTGGCAGTGCTAGAGAAATAAACGGGCTCTACTATTTGGATGGGGATGTCTTGTGTAATAAAAAAGCTCACGGGTTGAGTGGTATTAGTTCTACTTCTGTTTCTAATCAAATAATGCAATGACATCTTAGGCTAGGCCATCCTAGCTTTCCTTACTTGAAATATTTATTTCCAACGTTGTTTAAAGGAGTGGATCCTTCTATGTTTCAATGCGAGAGTTGTCATTTATCCAAAGATCATCGTGTTAAATTTCTTCCAAAACCCTATTGTCCTTCAAAACCATTCTATTTGATACATAGTGATGTTTGGGGCCATTCTAAGGTCTGCACTTTGTCTGGCAAAAAGTGATTTGTTACTTTTATTGATGACCATACTCGAGTTTGTTGGGTTTACTTGCAAAAAAATCAGATGTGCCTAGAACTTTCGAGGATTTTTTTCCATCTGATTGAAGATCAATTTAACACAAAAATCTGTATTCTTCGATTTGATAATGACACTGAATATTTTAATGAATCTTTGAGGGTTTTTTTAAAGGAAAAAAGAATTTTACATCAATCCACCTGCCGTGAAACTCCCCAACAAAATGGTATTGCTGAACGAAAAAATCGACACCTAATAGAGGTTGCCAAAGCCATCATGTTTTCTATGAATGTCTCTAAATACCTCTGAGGTGATGCAATTTTAACCGCTTCCTATCTTATCAATCGTATGCCCACTCATGTTCTATAGTTTCAAACTCTCTTACACTCTTTAAAACAACTCTTCCCTCTATGCCGTATATATTCTGAGTTACCCTTAAAAGTTTTTGGATGCACTTGCTTTGTTTATGTTCCTCAAATATTTCGTTCCAAATTGGATCCCACAGTTGAAAAATGTGTCTTTCTGGGTTATGCACCAAATAAAAAAAGGGTACAAATGCTTTAATCCTGTCACCAAAAAAACTTATATTAGTATGCATGTGTTTTTCCTCGAAACTCAACTCTACTTTCCCAAAAATCATCTTCAGGAGGGAGCATATTGAGAAAGAAGATAATTTTTTGCATTCTAGTGTTGAAGAGGATAATTCCTTAAAACTCTATGATCCTCGTCCTACTATGATTGGTGCTCCTCTCCACTTTGATAAACAACTCAAGGATATAAATGTCCCAAACATTGTGGAACATGGTGTGTCTGATTCACAGGTGCCTAGCATGATAGGATTGGAACCAGGGGGAGAATTACTACAAATGGATCAAAATATTCCCAAATCAGAGCTTTAGTTTTATACGAGAAGGCAAACCCTGAAGAATACTATCAATCCAAATATTCCTCTAACTATTGATAAATCGACGTCTTCGAATGATGGGTTTTCCAATAGTACTTCTTCTTCTCATGGTAATTCTAAACTCACTCATTCAGGTTATTCTTCATTTGACTTGTCCAATCTTGATGTTCCTAGGAAAAGAGTGAGATCTTGTACCAAACACCCAATTGCTAAGTACATGTCATACCAAAAATTATCTAATCATCATAAGGCATTTCTTTCAAATATTTCTAACCTGCATGTCTCAAGAACAATTCAGGATGCACTTGGTGACCCAGAATGGAAGTTAGCAGTCCAGGAGGAAATGAGTGCTCTTAGAAAGAATGGAACTTGGGAGATTGTGAACAAACTAGAAGGCAAAACAACGGTAGATTGTAAGTGGGTATTTACTATAAAATGTAAGGCAGATGGGAGTATAGAAAGATATAAAGCAAAACTGGTTGCTAAGGGATTCACCCAAACATACGGCATCGACTATCAAGAAACATTTGCTCCAGTAGATGAAATAAACTCCATTCGAGTTCTCCTCTCCCTTGCAGTGAATTTTGATTGGCCACTCCAACAATTTGATGTAAAGAATGCCTTCCTAAATGGTGATTTAAAAGAAGAAGTGTTTATGAATCTTCCACCAAGATTTGAGAAGAGCCTTGGTACAAACAAGGTATGTCGTTTAAACAAATCCTTATATGGTCTAAAACAGTCTTCGAGAGCATGGTTTGAAAGATTTGGAAAGGCGGTGAAAAGCTATGGTTACATTTAGAGCCAAACAGATCACACACTATTGTTCAAGCATGCTAGTGACGGTAAGAAAGCAATCTTAATTGTCTATGTGAATGATATAATAATGACTGGTGATGATAAGGGAGAGATTGAAGAGCTTAAGAGAAGATTAGCTCATGATTTCGAGATCAAGGACTTGGGTCCTTTAAAGTACTTTCTTGGGATGGAATTTGCAAGATCTAAAGAGGGGATCTTTGTCAACTAACGTAAGTATATTCTGGATTTACTCAATGAAACATGAATGCTTGGGTGTAAGGTTGCTGAAACTCCCATTGAACCCAACTTAAAACTTCAACCTGCCGAGGCTAAGAACGTAGTAGAAAGGGAGAAATATCAAAGACTTGTGAGTAAACTTATCTATCTATCCCACACTCGACTAGACATAGCCTTTTTTGTAAGTGTTGTAAGTCAATTTATGCACTCACCTGGTTCACAACATTTTGAAGCTACCTACAGAATTCTGCAATACCTAAAGGGAACCCCTGGGAAATGTCTAATTTTTAGAAAATGTGGACATCTTCATATAGAGACTTATATAGATGCAGACTGAGCATGCAGTATAACTAACTGAAGATCTACATCAGGGTACTGCACTTTTGTGGGAGGTAATCTTGTTACTTGGAAGAGTAAGAAACAAAATATGATGGCCAGAAGCAGTGCTAAAGCCGAATTTCGTGCAGTTGCCCATGGTATTTGTGAGGTCATGTGAATAAAGAGGCTTCTATCAGACTTGAGGATCTCCACTTCCCTACTAGCTAAAGTTTATTGTGATAATAAAACTGCAATCTTTATTGTTCATAATCCAGTTCTCCATGACAAGACGAAGCATGTAGAGGTGGATAAACACTTTATTAAGGAAAAAATTGATAATGGGGTAATTTGTATGCCCTACATTCCAATAGTTGACCAAGTGGCTGATATTCTTACAAAAGGATTATACAAAACTCAATTTGAGAAACTTGTGAGCAAGCTTGCCATGGAAGATATCTTCAATCCAGCTTGAGGGGGAGTGTAAAAATAGAAGTATTTTTGAATATAGAATATTCTTTGTATAACTTAGAATTTATGTATATTCTGCGTATATTCTCCTTTTCTTTTTTGTTATTTTTCTTTTGTATTATTTTCTTTCTCTATAAAGAGAAAAGAGGAATTTACGTGTAATCTGAGGAATTAGAGAAATATATTTTTCTCAGCCTTGTTTAGAGAAATGTTTCACCTATGTTAAATCTCATGCTTTTCTTCTAAAGTTCTTCTTTAAGTTCATGCAGTCATATGCCTTTCTTTTGAACTGCTTCTATAGGTACGTTAACTTTTTTGATGAAGTCATAATGATTGGGACTCACAATTTTACAAATAAAGATACTAGTTTAATGTGGTTAGGTATTTTTAATTTTATCTAAATGTATTCTAGTTTTATTGAATTTTTAGTAGATTGGTGATAGAATTTAAGTGGTATTAGGTTACTATATTAGGTAAGAGTAGTTTTAAAAGAGTTTTAGTTGTTTTAGGAGTTTTATCAAGCCTATATATATTGCTCATTGGTGTATTCAGAAAATACAATTTTTGGGAATAAATACAACTTGAGTATTTAGCAGAGCTGGATGCCATGCCCTTAGATTTCCTGAGCCAGGACATGTGGCACCTAGCCAAAGCCACTTTCTTGACAATGGCTAGCCTTTCCCCAACTTACATGCTGACATACATAGTTAGTTCTTCTTCTTCTTCTTTTTTTTAGGTGCCTACTGACTGGTTCTGAAAGCACAAGTTGTATAACAATCTTCATTATTTTTTTTTTCTTGAATGAGTGTGATCATTAAATGTGTAGCCAATATTTTCTTTTTACAGATTTTTGGTGACCCAGATGCAGCAGATATTGTGTTTACAAGTGGAGCAGATGTTTTAGCTGTTGGACTTAATGTTACCCATCAGGTTGTTATGACAGGTAATATTTCTATAGTTTTGTATCAGCTTTATATATTGATTTCTTGCTCGTAAAATATCCAATACGCAATATTTCAATTGTCATCTTTCAGCTGTACACATTTATATTGTCGATCAGGCTTCTTGTCCCTAAAATATTTAGATGTGCCCTTAGCATGCTTAGTGTACCATGTATACGGACTATAAGTAACTATACGTATACCTGATTGGTTTTGGTTACATCTGTTTTTTATTGCATCTGCTGCAATAACAAATTTAGCTAATAAAACTGTTGTTTTTTGGTTAATTAATTTGTTCTTTTACTTTTATTGACTCTTTCCATTCATATGCATGGTAGATGCTGACCGTGATAAGCTGGCACAATCTGATGGAAAATTTGCCCAGTACCTATGCAAGATCTTAGATGTGTACTTTTCGTATCATCATGATGCTTACGGCACAAAAGGTTGTTAGTAAAAGTAAAACCAAGCAAGATGGTAGGACATTCTCCATTTCAGCACTGATGTAATTTTGGACTTGATGTAGGTGTTTATCTTCATGATCCAACAGCCCTTCTTGCAGCTGTCAATCCTTCACTGATCACTTACCTAGAAGGCGTTGTCAGGGTCCAGACGACTGGCATCACAAGGGGCCTCACACTATTTTACAACAAACAGAAAAGGTAGAACTGTTTGACGTATTTCCAGTTGCCTCTAGCATTGATGGAGATGCATGGACTTTTCGTTGTCACTTCATGTCAATAGCATTTGGAGCCGTGTAGTTTGTATTTATGGGACATAGCTGCACAGTCATGTACAACAACCTTCCAAGCTTGTCTCACTATGTGGGGTATTACATGAATTCTAGTTCACCAATCATTTCAATTTATGGCATTATCTCTAGTAAGGTCCTTATAACTAATATCATAAAAATGTATTTTCCATGCTATCAAACACACCTTTATAGTTTTGATTAACTTGGTTCTAGGCGTTGGAATTGAATTTGACAACGTGTAAAAACAAGCAGCAAAGGTACTATTAAATTTTAGCAGTTACAAACATAATTTGAATAGGGTGGATTTGGACTCGAAGCCTACAATATTTGACCATTCATTTATTCTTGTTTGTTTAATGAAGGTGCCGAAATGCTTTGGTCTATTGTTGCATAGATAATGTTGGATTCTCTGGATTGTAAGTGTTCGTTATTGAAGAAAGAAAGGGAAAACATGAAAATGCTGGGTAGATTTTTGAGTGTACTTCTTGAAATCATCATTATGGTTTCAAGTTGAAAGGAGGTCTCTTTTAGCCTGAACTCCTTTTTTGCTGAGTGCAAGAAGATCCAGAGGGATGTAAAAGGGATGCAGTTGGGAAACTGCATATATGTGTACAGGTTTAGTAGATTTCCAATGACATGCTTTATTTAAGGTCTTATGATGCATTTAGTTTACTCTGCTCTTATCTTTCTCGTTAAAAGCCTGTTGCTGAGCCATTTTGTAATAAACCAGGTTTGGGGAGGTTACTGAGTGGACAGATAAGCCCTCAGTCAAGGTGGCTGTCACGGTTGATGCCCCTGCTATTCTCCAGTTGGTCATGGACCGGCTTATGGACTCACAGCGCAAGCTCGACCAAATCCATTGATGCCTCGGGAGCCAGCTCTCCTTTAATTCGCTCTTTCCAATCTCAGCTGCCAGAATAAAGCAGCCATACTGTAAGGGACACGGTGTATATTTATACTATTTCAGCCTGCTTTGGTAGTATATTTGTCTTGGACTGCAATATCTGATCTCAAATTGGACCAGATTTCATGGGCTGAATGGGGTGGCAGCTTTTGCATTTGGACCTAAAATCATTATCCATGGATCTATTTTAGATATATATAATTTAATTCTTTTTATATAATCTCATTAAATCAAATATGGGATAAATTCAGAGGAGGAAAGCGAATTTCTCTCTCTCTCTCCCTCTCTCTCTCTCGATGTCTCGAAGTATCCATGAGTTTGTCGTTAATTATAATGGTGGCATCAAGCACCGACCATCATCATCAACTCCAGTCGGCGGCAAGAAAATCGAGTTTGTTTCTGTATATTTATCTCTCTGTATGTTTAAGGCTTGCTTGTGATTATTGCGATGTTGTATATCTCTTTGTTGTCAGCTTTGGGTACACTGTGTCTGGGAGCAGGGCTATAATCTTTGAATTCATATTGCTGAAATCTATATTTTTTTTCTTGTAATTTATTGGATAGATTGCACAACTTTGGTTACGGGCTACAATTCTTGCCTTGAACTGAACTGGAGAGTTAAAATCAGAAGGGCAAAAAGCCCAATAATCACTTCTTGGAAGACATTGGCGATGGCAATGAAATTATCATTTATCAACTAGTAATAATATCTTAATTAATTTTACAATACAATAAATGAAATTATCATTTATCAGTGTTTGTTATTTGGTGAAGAATCTTATAATATACGTATATATATGTATATTAGCCTTTTACTTTGATTGGGTTGTTTGGGTGTATGACCAAATTACATACTGAATTTCATTTTTATCTTGGTTCCATATATAAAAATTGGAATTCAATTATAAAATTTAGTGTATTATTTTAAATATAATATTTCGAATTCTAATTTTGTTAGAATCACCAAACTTATAAAATTAGAATCCTAATTACATCGAAATTGGTTCTGAACAAGTTGTTAAGAGTTTACCTTATAGAAGGTTGTAATGACATTCCTGCAATCAATGTTTAAATAATATTTAGAGGATACGTTCATAAATTTTGGTATATTTATTTAAAATTATACATATGTCTAAATTAAGGCAAATTACATTAAGAAAATACAAATATATACTCTTAAAACTATCAGAAGTAACCATATATCTTGATTTTATTATTAAACTCGTTTTGAGGTCCTGTTTGTGATCACATACAACTGTTAAAAATACCAAAATATCCACACAAGGGTTTCCGTTTCCCCCTTTAACCCATTTTCTTAGTGAATCCAATTATGAATGGATTTCAGTGACGGACCCTATTGATGTTTGATTTCAATTGAAACTGAGCCCCTTTCGATCATGGTGGTGGTGGTGGTGGTGGTTGGCGACAATTGACAACCATCAGTTTATTATTTTTATATTTTTCTCTCACCTTCCTCTCTCTCTTTCTCTTTTCTCTTTCTCTCGCACTATCCTCTCTTGAGAGTCATCTCTCCCCTGGTAATCGATGGGCCACGGATTATTATTATTATTATTTTAATAATTTAAATATCTAATTTTTGCTTGTGGAGTTCTAAAAAAGATCGACCTTCTCCAAATTCGGCCTCCGAAGATGGGCATTGGCGAGAGAAAAGGAGCCTGGGGCAGAGAGAAGGAGAAAGGTAGGTAAGAATAAAATAATATTTTTATCAATCTTTTAACTAAAGAACTCCATATTTATTTAATAATAAATCAAGAATTATTTATACTTTTTCTCAAACACCATTCTATCAGGGTCTGGAAGCTCTCAACCCCCCCCCACCATCATTGACTCTGGTTGCCTGTGGCTCTGGTTAAGCCCAGCCCAAAGCCGCAAAAGCCCAATTCTACCAATTTTATATTTTTAAAAACAAAAATATATACTACATAACTTTAATAATATTTATTTATATAAAATTAAAATTATAGTGCTAACCGGGTAAAAGTTAAGGAACAATAAATTTATGTTGTTTTAAAATAATATATATTTGTTATACTTTATTTTTAACGTTTAAATAATTTAATTGATTGATAATAAATAAATTATATTTTAAAATTTTAATCAACTAACATATTATTTAAATATAAAAATAAAATTAATAAATACATCTTATTTTAAAATAAATGCACTTATTATCTTTTAACAAAGTGTGTTTGATAGCATGAAATTTTCATAAAAAATGTCATATCTAAGAAATTTAATTCCATCTTTTGTTGGTTGACACACAATATTTTCATGAAATTCTATTCCATGGTACAACCATTTAAAATATATTTTGACCTAATTTCTATGAAAAATTGATTCTAATGGGTGGTGGTTTTTATTTTTCATGGAAAATGGAAAATGTTTTCCTTTTCCAACCTAAACAATAATGATGAAATTAAATTTCTTGAATATGACATTTTTTATAAAAATTTCATACTATCAAACACACTCTAAATTAACTTTATCAAATTAACAATTATAAATATCTATTTAAAAAAAAAATTAATAGAGAACACGTGAATCGATCTTTCTGGCTCTCTCTCTCTTCCCTGCTTTACGGGGACCATAGTCCGGGCCGTCGCTCACAAGTCACAATTGTGGACCTTCTCTCCCTTGCCCAAACATCGTGTATTATGAAACCATTTTAACTTTTCTCTTCTTTATTGTGTCTCTTGTCCGAAATATTCCTCTTTATTTCCATCGATCTATCTCCACTGTTCTCATTACTCCTCTCTGTATTCCCTTCCCTTCTCCGCCTTTATTATTATTATGTAAAAGAGAAACTCCCCTTTCTTCGTCTTTCTTCAGTTATTTCCCTAATTAAAGCTCTAAACCTTTTCCATTACATCATCTCTGCTAAGATCCCAGTTACCGTCGTTTAAGCTCTCGTAAATGTTCTGCTGGGAAGAGACAGGGTTTGGATTGAGCTGATCCTTCTGCTTATTATTCTCACAGAGAAAGGGAACAATGAGAGAGAAGACGCAGGGGCAGGGCCTTCAGCTTCAGAGGCACGGATCACGTCTGTGGCTTATGTTTCCGCCCGCCATGGGGTGGCCTTCGAGATCGTGGCTTCTCTTCTCCTTCTTCCTCCTCTTCTTCGCCGGCGCGTTCGTCGCCACGCTCCTCCTCGACACCAACATCACTGTAAGTTCATTCACTCTCTTCCTTACTTTTTCTCATGTTATTCATCTTTCGCCTTTACTACTCTTCAATTTTGCTTTTGCTCGATCGATTAATTATGTGATCTAGACTAGAGACATCATGTTCCGGCTAAACGACGGCGTCCCTGTGATTTGCTCTCGGCTATATTTGCTGCCAGCTGGCCTCGGTTTCGGAGGCTTAGGTTTAGGGTTAGGTTTGGTTTCATAAAATGCGCCGTGAATGCCGGTTCACTTAATCCACGGAATATGGAAGGAAGTAGATCCAACGAACAATCTACGATCTAGACTTTACCGAACAGTGTACCTGCCGATCACTTAGATGAACACATATTACCTTAAAACATTTTTTGTGTTTTTTTTTTTTTATAAATAAATCGTATTTATTATCAATTTGCCGTGTGGTATTACTGTAGCACGGGCTGAGGAACCCATGTTTTAGAAAAGCCATTTCAGATTGACCCGTTATGAAATAGTATAGAAAACAAAGAAAGAAACAGGATGTCAGGAAGCATAGAAATCTTGACCTATTGCAACCTGGTTGGCCTGACTGACTGACTGACTGGCGCGAAAGAAATGGGTGTTCGTTAAACTTGCCACTTCTTATAATGCTCTTTAGTAGGCACACCCCACTAGTCTTTTTTTTGTAGTTTTTTTTTTTTAATAAAAGAGAAAACTCAAAACGAGAGTCGCTGAGAGTTTTTAGAACATGGTCGCCTCTTTAGGGTCATCTAAAATACATGCACCTGCAATGCCTTTGTTTTTAGGGACCATCCATCCACAACTATTGGCTTGTGTTGGATAAAACCACCCTGTTAAAGACTTCTTTTAAGAGTATTATTATTATAAGCGTAACCTATTGAATCCGGAAATAGCTTTCGGCTCTCTTCATTTAACATCCATAGTCTCCTGCCTCCCCCTAAATAAAAGCAACTTGCCAGCTCAATTGGTCAGCAGCAGTGAAATTGGAACAAATGATTCAAGATTGAGTCTTACCAGCGACAGTGTGGGAGCAATCTCTTAAATGAGGGGGGCTCCTTGTGCGCAGTGTACATTGGTCTAGTTGCTGTTGGTTGGCTGAGTCACCATGATTAACCTCCCCTCATATTCTTGTCGGGCTGGAGGTGGGGGCGTCCAGGGTGAGCGATTTCACCTTTCAAAAAGCAACTTGTAAAAGATTTTTCTAGCTTGAGTGAGGCAGCTATAACTATAAAGTAGATTGCGACCCATTCCTTCCTGTTTCTCAAATGGGGAGCTGCATTACATGTTGTGAACCAACAAAGTTCTGTGCCCAATTAAATGGAAAACATAATTGCGGTCACCTGTTTGGTTGATTTTAGTTTTTAGAATTCAGGGGCTGCAGTTTATTTAAATGAAGTGTGTGATTATCATCTTCTTTCTCGTTTTGGTATCTGGCAAACATACGAGTTTTCATGAACATATATGTCGTGTGTTACTGTTATCATCATTTATAATGGCGAAAACAATTAATGTGAGCTTTTATTATGGTTGGAACTTTTTAAAAAATGTTTGTATAATATTGCTCTTTGAAAAGCAATATTCGCTTATTGAAAACAAAAAATTCAATAAATTAGTTTATAGTTATTGAAGTATGGCTTATTTTAAAATAGTTTTATAAAAATATTAATTCTCCTTTTGCTGGATGGGTCGGGTCTGGTCTTGTGAAAATTGGAAAATGCCACGTGCAAGGTGAAGAGCCCAACTGTATGGTGAGTTGCTCTTTTTGCATAATAATAATAAATGCACATGATATGATCTTCTTCTGCTACGCGACAGCCTGCAAATTACAGCAATATTCTCGGATAGGCTCTTTTCCCCAGTCCCAGGGTTAAAAGTAGGTATTTTGTATTTAGATTTTTGGGTTAAGATTTACCTGGACCTTGCGCAGTTAAAAGGGGGGAGGCACGCGGTGACTATGGCACTACAGTATCAGTATTCTATTCTCGAGTCTTACAAGCCATTAATGTAAAAGATGTTCGTTAGCTTTCTTTTACATTGAACAATAAATAGTTTATTAATAATAACGATCACAATCTTTAGATACAGTGAACAAATGAGAAAGAACGTGCAGAGCTTTCGGAGGTATTTCTCAGAGACTCAGAAGGTCGGCCTCTGGCTGCCAGTGCTGTCGCCCACTGATCTTCTCTTTTTCCTCCTTCCCCTCGCCGGCGCGTCGTCGTCACGCGCTTCTCCGACTCCAATTTTGCTCTGCGTTCGTCAACCTTTCCAAACTTCCTTTCAGTCTTCTCGTTTCTTGGCGCCATTACTGTTTCTGTTTCCTGTTTCTTGCACACGTTCGCTGTCTCCACGGCGGCTGTGCCGTGTTCCACCGGGACGGCGTCGCATGCTTCCTTTGCCGAACAATTTTTATTGGGCCGAGTTGCTTTTATGATTTCTTTGCCTAAATAAATTATGGCGCCGCGTGTGTCCCTTTCACGTTATATCTAAATAATAAATTATTTTATAATTTTAAATATCAAATAACCTCAACTAAACACAATTTAAAAGAAAAAAGAGCAAAGCGAGCGCGGACTGGCCATGTGATTTGTGGGCCTCAGCCTATAACTAGCCGTTCGTACCATTCAACGGACCGAGATTGACTTCGGCTTTGATCTTGACGGAGGATCTCGCGTTTCGTAATCGTGCCCATTCATTCATTTATTTATTTATTTTTTCTCCTGCAGTCTATTGCTGGGAATTCCCAACCGAAGACAATCCTGCCGACGGGAGCAACCCACGTGGCGCCTCAGAAACACACGGAAATCCCCAAAAAGCCCCGGCGAAAGATTGAAATCCCGCTAAACTGCACGTCCGGCAGCCAAACCAGAACCTGCCCGGCAAGCTACTTCTACTCGACCGGCTCCGTTTCGCAAGATGATCAGGACGGGCAGGAACCGGCCACGTGCCCCGAGTACTTCCGTTGGATCCACGAGGATCTACGGCCTTGGAGGGAGACAGGTGTCACGAGTGAAATGGTGGAGAGGGCGCGGAGGACGGCCAACTTCCGGCTGGTTATCGTCAAGGGCAGGGCCTACGTGGAGAGATACCAGAAGGGATTTCAATCGAGAGACATTTTTACGCTATGGGGGATCCTACAGTTGTTACGGAGGTACCCAGGGAAAGTCCCCGATCTGGACCTCATGTTCGACTGCGTTGACTGGCCGGTGGTCATAGCGAAGCACTATCGGGGACCCAATGCCACGGCCCCGCCGCCATTGTTCAGATACTGCGCCAATGATGCCACCTTGGACATTGTTTTCCCGGACTGGTCCTTTTGGGGATGGTATGAATATTCCTTCAAGTACTTAATTTGGCTATTTCACTCATGATTTCTGTGTTATACTCTTTGAGGTTTGACTAAATTATAGCCCGCACACATCTCAAAATTTATAGTAACCTTCCACTGAGAACAAGGAAATGGAGATATGGAGGGTTGTACTTTTTTTTGAGTTTTGATTCTCAATTTTGTTTTCCGTTTCTCTTTGTTCTCAGTGGAAGGTTCTCCATATACAATGAAAATGAGTTCTGGGTCTTCTTTTTCTGCCAAAAAATCCAGACTGTTCTTCTTCACATATTTGAAAAATCAAAAGGGTACCTAGTGATATATTTGAGAAATAAACGGCTACCCCGCGTAATCTAAATCCCCAACGTTGTACCCTTGAAGTCAACGCTTTTATTTATTTAGGTCACAGTTGTATAACAATGGTGTAATGTGAAACAACTTTGTAAAGTAAGGGACTATGATATTCATGATGTGAGGGATGTTGCCTATAGTTAAGCCAAATATTGGAGGTGCCATGTGTAATTTGCCATTTCATTTTTTATTTATGTAATTATTTTTTTTAACACAACAATATTTGAGAAGGAAAAAGATATTCTTTTGCTATTTCTTAAAATAAAAATAATTGTGAAGCTTGTTGTGTTTGTATGATTTGGAAGACAGTCCATGGTATATCATGAAAAGTCCCATCTCAGAGTTTTATGCATTGACAACAAATAACGCTGTACTTAGAAAAAAATATATTGCTGTAAGAAAGAAAAGCTACTTAAAATTCTAGACAGGATAATACAAAAAAGAGATTACTTTGGAGAAACATTATGATCGATTGGCATCTATGATATTAACACAGTGATACTACATCTATGGTGGAAATATTTGAATTAATCACTATCTTGTTATTTTGGCAGTATTTTCTTTATGTATATTATTATTGCATACTAAGAATCTTTGCTTCTATGATATCGTATTCATAGCGTATATCTACCTTTTTATCTCCATTTATGTATATTATTAGGATGGTGGCTGTTTTAGTTTCAAATGAGAGAGTGGACCAGGGAAGAAGCTAGTCTTATTAAATTTTTTTGTCCAAATAGCATTGATTGAGGTTAGAGCCCTTTATATATTGGAATCCTCTATTGAAGGACAAATTTCTTCAAAATGCTGTGTATTAACTTTGTAGGCCTGAGATAAATATAAAGCCATGGGAGGGGTTGTTAGAGGATCTAAGAGAAGGGAACAAGAGAATGAGATGGATGGATAGGGAGCCTCATGCCTACTGGAAGGGCAATCCAACAGTTGCCCAGACTAGGATGGATCTCCTCAAGTGTAATGTCTCTGACAAGCAAGATTGGGGTGCTCGCATATATGCACAGGTTGGTCAAATTTCTTGCTTGCGTCTGCACATGTTTGTTTCTCTTTCTCTATGTGTACTTCATGATTTTATTCTTATACATTATTCTCTATTAAAACCATACATGTAGCAATCACGTTTTCTTTTAACAAAAAAACAAAACTTATTTTGGGGTGTAATTTACTTTCAAAGTGATAGTTCCTTCAAAGTGATAATTTATTTTGGGGTGTAATTCACAATTTATTTTATTTACTTGGAAAAGTATTGTCACTAGGGACCAAGTAATCTCCCTTCTTTTTGGAAAGTAACAAAGCAACTATGTTTAATAACGGGGATTAGTCTGAAGAATGTCTTTCTTTATTTTATGTTTTTATTGTTCAAAATACTCCATTATTGAATGTAATTCAATATTATTTCCTCATAAAGTTAACCCATTGTCATATAAAGATTCCTAGCCAGCAGAATCTGAACTTAATATTGAAATCATTTAATCCTTCCTAGCCAAAATCTCATTCTCATTGAAATATTAATTCCATGCAAAGTTAACTGTTTTTAGCTAAAATCCTCACTTGTCGATATGGTTGTCATTCAACAAAATAATTAGTTTATTCTAAAAAATTTAAGGCATCCCAACCACAAGTGGATAATTAATTTTGCAGGTATTTGTGGGAGTTTAGATGATAATTAATATTTGTTATAAGCAATCACCAATCAATAGGTCAGTGTTCCCTTCTACTCTTGGAAATAAATTAAAAGAGTTGTCTACAAAGTATGTGCAACGTGATGTATTTTGAGGAATGATTAAAACACGTTGCTGTTATGGTAAATTGATAATTAAAAACTCAATGTTTGATTCGGCATGCTTCAACTTTTGTTGGGGTTTTTTTTTGTGGGCATTAGACTTGGAGCATGAGTTATTAATGCCCCTGCTTGAACATGTGTTTTCTTGATGTTCTTTTCTTCTTAGTCTCTAAGATAAGCAACATATAATTCACGCCATTGGACTTGGAGCAATAGTTTTTCATTCCCCTTCCTTAAACATGTGTTTTCTGGATATTCTCTTCTTCTTGCTAGCAACATATTGCTTATACCCACTATTCCACTTTAACCCTCTTTTTCTTTTTCTGGTGGTATAATGCTTGCCTATGCGACTCTTACACCTTTGATAATTCAAACCAGAAGTATACTTCTGGTAGAACGAAGCAAGTCCTGTCTTTCTTGTTACTTGAGTGTGTAAAGAATGCAGTGGCTAAGGTTTTAAAATGGCTTGCTTTAGCTTGTTCTCCTATAACCATGTACTAATATTTGTGGTTCCTTTTTGTAGGATTGGATTCGAGAATCACAGCAAGGATACAGGGAATCAGACTTGGCAAGCCAATGTATTCACAGGTAAATGAAAAAGTTGGTAGTAGATTTTGGATTTCTCTTTTCATAGAATTCAGGACTTGAAAGGTTGAGTTTGTTTGGTTATAATTCTAAAAATTCTTCTCTAATTCTAATTTTAATAAGTCAAGAGAAAGTGATGGTTACCAGAAAAAATGTCTCTTCAAATTTGTCTAGAAAGATTCTTTGCTGATTCCAAAAGCTGTTATCCTATGAAAAAATGGTGCTTTGAAAGTTTTTACTCTTATTTTTTTGTTCTAAAAATGATGATAACAAAAAAAAAAAACAGAAGCATATTTCCAAAAAGGTTCCACAGGTCTCCTCTCATTGTAACATTCACTCAATTATGTATTTTGCCATATATTTTCCTTGATAAACACAGCTTTTGTCTTTGTGTTTGTGCCATTCATACAGATATAAAATATATATTGAAGGATCTGCATGGTCTGTGAGTGAAAAATACATTCTTGCGTGTGATTCTGTTACCTTACTGGTAAGGCCTGTTTACTACGATTTCTTCACAAGAAGTTTGTTACCTGTACACCATTACTGGCCCATACGAGATGATGACAAGTGCAGATCTATTAAGTTTGCTGTTGACTGGGGCAACAGCCACAAGCAAAAGGTAATTCTCTTATTTTGTCTTCTTTATATTAGCAATTACTAGAACTCTTCACCATGGCTATTGTCTTGCTCTTCCTGTGTTTGGGAGGAGCTTTGATGTGGAACTGTATATGATCCTCTTGCAGCAGGGGTTGTTACTGCTTTCAAGTTATCTTGTAGAAAAATGATATTTTATCTTGAAAATGCTGTCGCAGTGATGTGTCATTGTGGCTGTGCCATAGTGATATTCTCATGAACACGAGTCAATATGATTGGTCTTTTACTTTTTTCAACGAATATATATAACATTTTCGTTCAAGATTTTTCTTTCTATATTGCAGTGATCTAGTAAATTAGGGGGCAGCCATTCAGTCACAGATGATACTTAGCATTATCCTTGGTAGAATAGGCTTGATCACTATTTCAGATAAGTATTAGCATTTAAAAAGTAGAAGGAAACTCTCTGGAAAACATTTATGTTTCTAAGATATAAAATAATTTTGTTGTCTCAATGTGCTCTCTTATTGATTTACCAGGCACAAGCTATCGGGAAGGCAGGGAGTGACTTCATTCAAGAGGAGCTGAAGATGGATTATGTGTATGACTACATGTTTCATCTCCTAAATGAATATGCTAAGCTCTTGAGGTACAAGCCCACCGTACCTGAAAAAGCAGTCGAGCTCTGCTCGGAAATATTGGCTTGTCCTGCAGATGGGTTGATGAAGAAGTTTATGATGGAATCTATGAAGGGTCCAACAGAAACGAAACCATGCTCAATGCCTCCTCCCTATGATCCCCTTGCTTTCAAGTCCCTCGTCAGGAGAAAAGCAAATTCAATAAGGCAAGTAGAGTTATGGGAGAGGAACTACCGGGAGAATCAAACTTTACATAGCTAAGTTCAGCGGTTCTTTTACTGGAGTTTTTACGTGTCATTCAAATTTATTGAGTTATTGTTTCTTTTTATAAATTTATAGGTTACATATATGGTATATAGCATGTTTAGTAAAAGAGGTAATTTATTATGCTTCAGTTTATTTTATTTCTTTTTGGACATTCTAGCCAAAAAATTTCTTTATCAAGGGCATACCATTAATAGATCATGTCCTCGTCATTTTTATATGTGACTAGGTTTCAGTTTTATAAAAATGTGATATGCCCAATCAAGCTTGCCTGCCTTGCCTTCTTAAGAACTGGCGAAGTTCACAATTTATTGTTGAGGAAGTATGCTTGATGAATGATGACCCATTCCTGGCTGCCAACTAGTTGCAATTCTTGTGATTTTGTTGTTTTATTAGGGAGCGTTCGTTAAAATGAGCAAGATAAGGGAGTATCAAGATAAGTTCAGAATAATTTTCGGATCAAGATATGAAATGGTTCAAGATAAAATTAGAAACATTCTAAGATTTTTATAAAGTTGTTTGTTAAATTTTTTAAAAAATATTAGAGGATATAAATATTATTTTTTTTGATTTATAAATATCAAAATATGCTTATTTTGAGAGAGAGAGATAAGTATATTTTGAAAGATCAAAATAAGAGGTTATTAATGATTTTTTTAAAAATAATCAGATAAGCTTAATAAATATGTTAGAAAGAATAGAAATTCGAGATATATTTCATATCTTAACATTTTTATCTCATATCTTGATTAACAAACGTTTCTTTAGAGTATTGTCAAGTGTGGCCTAGCTAATTAAGGTACTTCGTTAGGTAGTGAAATCTTTATGCGAGCTTCTCTCTTCTGAAGGACGTTGGAACACTATAGTCTCTTCTCTTACCCTAAGATATCACTTAAGAGTTAATTCAAGGATTTTTTGGGGTTCATTTATTCTTGCAAACTCAATACATTTTTGTTAAAAGGATCATCTCCGTCATTGGAGTGGGTATGAATTAGGGAAAAAATACATGAACAGGTCAGATGACGGGTAGGGTTATTAGTATGTATTTATTTTTAATTAAACATTACACATTAATAACCATCGCATGGTTTATTGATTTAATGGAATAATTTCTAGGGTTTGTGTGGCATTTTCTGATAATGGATTTAAGCAGCCAAATCATATTTCCTTCTCTTCCATTTCCTCTGTTTTTTCGTTCCTTTCGGTTGGTTTACATATCTTTCAAATATCTGTAGATTAGCAAAGCGTCGTAGTTCAGGAGGGGATATTACCAGAAAATAAGGCTGTGTTTTTTTTGTGTGTGTGTGGTTATTTTCAGCTTATTTTAGTTTTTAATTTTTTAAAATAATAAAAATGTGTTTATTTTGTTATTTTTAAAAATAAGACAAAAATTTATAAAAAAAATTCAAAATAATAAAATATTATTTTGGTTGTTTTCAGCCAAAACAATCTCTAAGTCCAAAATGCGAAAAACACAATCAATTTTTTATATTTTAGCTCTCATTTTCTTTTCTCTTCTTTCTCTCCTTCCTTCAAAGCCATCATCGCCATTGCCATCTTTGAGATCCATTGCCTCTTCTTCCTTCTTCCATCAAGGTCATTATTGTTGTCGCTGCCGTTACCACCGCGACTATTGTCGACTCGTCGTCGTTACCACCGCGATTATTGTCGACTGCCATCATTGTTGTGACCATTCTTCTTTTCCCTTTCCCTTAAATCCATGATATATACGTATGTATGCGTGATTTGTATCTAATCGAATGTTTAAACTTAGATTTATGGAGATTTGGCCTTTGAATGTTGTTGGTTTTTTGATATGTTGGTCGATGGAGATAAGGGTGTTGGGTGGTTGGTTACCTTTGATCGCCGGAAACCATTAATCACAGTGGCTGGTGACGACTATCAGTGTGTTTTTAATTTTGATCAAAAATTAAAAATTAGATCTACGAAAATTTAGTTGCTAAATCTGACCTGTTTTTGTGTATATTAACTCTCTTGGTTTGGTGTTTCTAATGATAGACTCTGATTGTGTGAATTTTCGATCAGTGGTGGTTACTGGAGAGAATAAAAAAAGAAAATTTTATTTTTAAATTATATATTTATTTAAAATTTAAAAAATATAGTATATTTATATTATAATTAAAAATATAAAATAACATATAGTATATTATTAAGTATATCAGCCTAATTGTTTGGGTGTTTTCAGCCAAAACACGCTGAAACACCAAAACACATAAAACACTTTCCCTATCAATCTCACACACAAATCTCTTATGTCTCTCCTATCTTCTCTTTTTTTTCCTATCTTTTCTTTCTTCTCAAGGCTCGGTCGTCGACCTACCATCATCACGAGCCACCGTCAATTGCCACTACTACCAACCATGGAGATGCATAAGGCCGTGGTCAGTTGAACATGACGGAGGTGCTTGAGATGTTGCAATCGGAGATGATGCGTCAGAAGGCAACATTCACAACCATGGAGCCTTCGGTTGCTGACTACGCGTTATCGGCCATGGCGATGACCCTAATCCTCTTATTGCGACATCGCAACAATGAGAAGGAAGACCCATAGCCATAATGCTCGTTGGTCGCCGGCAACGTGAAAGAGGCCTCTAATCGTCGAAAACCACCGTCCACATTAGCCTGGTGGCAACTAATAGTGAATTTTTTAAGTTTTGTTGAAAATTAAAAATTAGATCTATGAAAATTCAGCAATTAAATTTTATCCATTTTTGTGTATGTTGACTCTCTTGGTTTGGTGTTTCTAATGGTAGGCTTTGATCCTATGAATCTTCGATTGGAGATGGTCGTTAGCGACTGAGAAGATGTAGTGTATCGGAGAGAATAGAAGAATAAAAAAAAAAAAAAGGAAAAAGAGAAGAAAAATTTATTCTTAAATTTTGAAAATAAATAAATATATATTTATTTAAAAATGTAGTATATCTATATAATAATTAAAAATATAGAATAACATACAATATATTAGTAAGTGTATAACACATTTTATGTATAATAATATTTAATATAAATTATCGCTAGATGTCACTAATTTATTAATTAATTTTTTTATTTTATTTTAATATTAGAATTTTATTAAAAATGGTTAATTTTATTATTTAATAATTAAATTCATTGAAAAAATATTATAAAATATTTTTTTTAAATTTCAAAAATAACATGTTTTCTAATTTTTTGTCTTAAGAAATAATTTTTTAAAATAATAAAAAAAACGCATTTTCAAAATTCTCAAAATAAATATTTAAAATATAAAATTAAAAAAAAATTAAATTAAAAATTGAAAACTGAAACAGAAAAAAGAACGTAGATTTTGTTCTCTTTGTTGTTTATAGATTGTTTTCAGTTTCCAATTTTTTAAAATAGTAAAAATGTGTTTATTTTATCCCTTGAAGTTGTTTTAGTGGTCAACAAGGTGTGGTGAACGACCTGCGTTCCGAGGTTCAAATCCACTCTCTGCACAACCATTGTGGATCAGAATAAGATTTGTCTCTCTTGTAGAAATTGTGAGACTGAGGGGTGAGAGGCCCCAATAAACATATTTAAAGAAAATGCTATAGATAAAAAAATACATTTTTAGTAATTTTAAAATAAATATTTAAAAAATAAAATTAAAATAAATACTTAAAATACAAAATTAAAAATAAATTTAAAATTTAAAACTAAAAATTAAAATACCAAGAGAATAGTTTCTAATTGTTTTGAAAATGCTGGCACAGATTGATACCAACTAAGGTCTATTTTGTCTGCGAAAATGTGCAGTTTTGCAAACTCAAAAGGTATTTATTTATTATGAAATTGATACACTTTAGTAAAATTTAGTAGTTTTTAAGAAGTAACCTAATTTTCAACTATATTATTTGATTCCAAGAGGCTAAAAAGTCTTGAAGGTCTCTAATGTTACTTATGGTAGTCCTTAATAGGGAAGCTCAGGAAACCCTGAAGAGAGATCCTCCAAGGTCTCGTCTCTCGAGCAGGGATGCTCATCTCAAACAATATTAGTCCTTAATAGGGTACATAAAGAATGAGAAGTTAGCCCAGTACATGATTAAGAGTGAGAAGTTATATAATTGGGATTAATGAGAAAGAAATTAGGACGACAAACAAACACGTATGACACAAGATATATAATAATGATAATAATACAGGACATTAATATATATATATATTAATTAAATTACTAGCCTACGTGTGCATGGTTGATGAGTACAATAGCAGGGAAATTAACAAAAGGAAGGGCGGCCACAAATGTAAAATTTGACAAGGAATTAATTAACAGGGGAAGAGAAATAATAAATTAATATATAATAATGGGTTTGGTAATTGATCAGATCATCGCTCGAGCTTTTACAATGTCCATGCTCATTTCACTGGGGTCTGTTGCCTGCAGCTCAACCTGTATGCCGTCAAGCTCCCTCTTGAATCTATCCTTGGAACTCGCATACACCATCTTCATCCTCACCTTTGAGGTATCAGGAGACCTGACATTATATAATTATATATATATATTTCATCAATATATTAATTAATATTTATTAATCATTCTCATCAAAACTTCAAATTATTATATATATATATATATAACATAATAATTATAATAAAGTAGCTAGCTAGGCATGGTTACGTGGTATATATGTACCAGGCGATGAAGAAGATCTTGCTCTTCTGGCAATTCTCGTCCGTGGTGAAGTCGAAGTCGAAGACGGCGTAGCGGCACTCGTCGGCGGGGAGGGAGGCGGTGAAGTCTTCGTAACTTTCCTCCGGGCTGCCGAGCTTTTCCACCACCACCTGTTGGCCCTCGATCCTGAAGATGATGAAGCGGTAGTTCCTCTTCGCCTTTAGCTCCAAGAACTTCAGTTTACAGTCGTCTTCAACCGCCATTCCGGACGCCGAATTCGCCTACCACGCACAATAGAATAGACAAATATAAATATATATATATATATATTTGTATGTATGGTGGCAGTATTATATATTTTGATCATGATATATACATTTTTTATGGAAGAATTATTAATAGTACGTTTTCTTAATTTCTTTCTAAAACATTGTGTTGAAATTACTCAAAGTTTAAGAAACAACAGGAGAAGAAAATCTCGTTCGTTCCAGAAATTATCGTTACGTACACAGAATGAGAATGGTTTTGTTTTCAGAATTTTCATTGTTTAATTTCATGAACCCCGGCCAGCTGAGAAAACAAATAAATTAATAAAAAGGAAAAGTAGAGAAACCAGATATACCATGGTGGCTTAATTAATTCTGGGAGCAGCACAAAGGCAAATGGCAATGGGAGAGAAGAAATTAAGAGAGAGAGAGAGGGGGAATGGAGAAGGAAGAAGAGATCTTGGGATTTGGGAAGAGTCAAAGAGAGGGAAAGAGAATTAAGCTGTTTTAGGAGAAGAGACAAATGCGGCCGGGGATCGGAGGTGGAGAGAAGTTTGAGGGAGCATGCACTTAATTATTAAAGGTTGTGATTAATTGTCTAATTGGCATCACAGGCTTAATTTGTCTTTGTCCACGAACCCCTCTTTAACCTCACACCTCATCATCTGTATCCGTACGTCCATGCATGGCTCCTTCACCTTCAGGATCGATCTCTTCTGGTTAATTTAATATAATTTAATTCATCTTTGAATGATGAGGCTCCATATATATTTCTGAGTTTTCCAGCTTCTTCTTCTTTTTTTTTTTTTCCCAAAATTCTACGTTGGCCTCTTAATTATTTAGGTCTTTCAGGCACCCGTTATCTATGATTTAAATTTGGCAATCAAAGTTATCAATAGCTAGTTTTTTTTTTTTTTTTTCATTTCAAATAAATCATTCCATTAGGTTAAGCTAGTTGATATAGTGTTAAACAAGATAATAGAATAAATTCTACCTAAACCAGGTCAGGTGTTAATATTTGGGAGAGACACCTTATGATCTATGTGTAATTTTAATTACATAGATTCATTTTGATTTAAATTTGACATTTGAAACATATTAAAAGCACGTCATTAATTAATTCCAATAAGATTGTCTTTTATTGCAGAGGAATAAGATTGTTAATTAATGGCATTAAACTCTAGATTAATTAACCCAAGGCGTTGTTAAAAAAAATACAGCTGCATATAGGTCTCATCAAATGCTAAATTTAAACTTTTTGAATCTTTTGTGAGAAAATGATCTAAATCACAAATGGTATAATTAAGGATAACCCCCTTGTTCTTGGCTCCCACAGTCCTTGTGATATAGTGACATTTTTCTGTGTAGCGATTTTGTGGGCTTTCTAGTCTAATTTTTGTGAAGCTAGCTACTGGATAAAATGTTTGTGCGTTGTTGGGTTCCATCCTTTGTTTGGTTTTTACATTGCTTTAATTAGGCTTTAAATATAAAATATTAGTGACTAATTAGTTGTAAGATAAAATTGAGACACCACTTAAGGTTTGAGTAAATTATATCGATTATTCTTATCATTTCAATAATATTATATATCTCTCTTGCCATTAATAAATAAAATATAATAACTTTTTTGTTTTTATATTTAAAAATATTTTCTTTTTTTCTATTCTTAAGTGTGTTTGATAAACTTTCATAAAAAATGTCACATTTAAAAAATTAAATTTTATCTTTATTATTTGATACATTATATTTTTTTATTGAAATTAAATTCTATAATATAACCATTAAATGATGTTTTGACTTATTTTTTATAAAAAAAAATTATTTAAAAAAATATTTTATTTTTTATATAAATTAAACAATATATTTTTTAATTAAATACTATTAAACACACCCACATGAAAAAAACCCTATCACTTTGTGGTGAACATGGGATAGGATTGGCTTATCGATGGTGAAGAAGATATGACAAGTGATGTTTAGTATAAGTCTCTCTTTCATCATCTTTCTTTTTTTTGGATTACGCCATATTATTAGCGTTCTTAGCCACCTTATCCCTAGAGTTACATTAACAAGTAAATCGAGAGATGTAGCCAAATAATCAGGATGACAAGCCTTAGCACCACTAATATCACTTCTAAGGTCTCTTTCAGAAAAAAGCATTTTTTTTTCCCAAAAATTGAATCTACACTAAGAACCTTCAGACAAACTTTCAGGTTAACCTTTTACCACTTGGCTATGCCGTTGGGGATCATCTTTCTTCTTTGCAATCATCACCAGTGAGTTAGACTCTAGAATCTAAGCTCAAAGAAGCCAGAAGTTCTTTAACATTTGGTTTTGAAAAAACCCATATTTGGGTTCTTTAACATGTACCCCTTTACGGTTTCTTCAAATCTTCCAAAAAATTGGCCTAAATTGAGAATTTCTTTCTTATCCTTTTTCCTTCTCCTGTTGTCTCCCCTCTTTTGTCACTGATGAGTCTAGAATTTAGGTTTAAAACTCTCAAAATTTATGGGTTCTTTGAACCCATAATTTTAAAGCTAAGTTCAAACTTTTAGTTAAAAAAAAAAAAAAAAAACTTTAGAAAAATTTTATTTACACTGATCACCTTTACTCTTCACACTCTTCACATGCAATTTCTACAATTATAACAATTATTTTTTAAAAATACCTTTTAATGTAAACAATCATCTCACTTACTCTTTACACACATCTTCATCACTAGCGGCCACAAGAAATATGACCACTGGCAATGATAGTCTAGTACGATGATGGATGGTCACATTCGTCATGGGTGAATGTGACCGCCGACGAGTACAATGATAGACAGTCGCGATTGTCATGAGAACTTTACGATGATGGATGATAATGGTCGGGTGCGATGATAGTGTGTGCGAATAGTAAGTGAGATGACTGTATACACTAAAGGATATTTTTGAAAAATAATTGTTATAATTGTAAAGGTGATTGTGAAGAACAAAAAAAAAAAAAATAAGTGCAAATAGAATTTCTCAAATATTTATTCAAACTTAATCTAAGTTTAAAGAATCATTTTCTAATTTCTTTGAATTTTAAGAGATTCGACTTCAACTCAGGATTTATATCTCTTTCCTTCTCTCATTCCCCTGCAACCCACATTGATGGGTTTCATCTAGGATTGATAATGGTTTAGTTTGATTTCAATTTTTGCCAAAATTATAATCAAACCAAACTTAAATTATTAAAACTAAAACAAAACCATTACCCATTGGTTTTAAAAATTAAAAGCCATAACCAAACCATTCGATTTCGATTTTAACCATGATTTTTTTAATTAGATCTATACCAACAAACAAAGACTAAACTCTTACAAATAGTATTCATAAAAAATTTGATAACTCCATGACAAACAAAGACAAACTTTAATAAAGTTATTTTTTTTTGCGTAAAGTTACAAATCAACTTCAAACTTATTGGATATATTATTTGATTGATAAAAATAAAATAATTTAAGATTAGATTTTATTTTTATTTGTTAATTATTTTATATATTTTTAATGCATTAATTAAAATATTATAAAAAAATACATTAGTCAATATATATTATGTGTATATATAATATATTAATAAATAAATATATTATATATATGCATATTCGGTTCGGTTACCTACATATTCAGTTCGAATTTTAGTTTGAATTTAGTGAAAATTATAATCAAACTATACCCATTGAAACAGTATTCGATTTTTTCCCAAACCAAATCAATCCAGTCAAACAATTTTTAACCGTATTGACCGGTTCGATTCCTCACGGTTTCAGTTGAAATTGTCATCCCTAGTATCATAGATGAGTAATTTGTTTTTTGTAATTTTAAAAGAGTAAGTAAAGAAATAGAACATTTTAAAAATTTTAATAAATTAAACTGTTCTTACTTAAAAATAAGAGGATATCACTTACACAGGAATAACCCTCTTTTAAAATTACAAAAAAAAAATTGTGTTTGAAATTTACTCTAATTATTATAAAACTAAAGTTAATAGAGTAACCAAGCCTAAGCTTCTTGGCCCAGTGAAGGAGAAGTAATCCCTTAAGTTAATAATTGAATTACAATTAGTTCAAATTTCCAATTGTAATCACCCAATCTTCTTCCAACTATAACTATATATATATATATGTGTGTGTGGCAAATAAATTCTAAAGTATTCTCCCTCACTAAAACATATCCATAACCCAAGTAGATGACCTCGAAGTCTTCAAATTAACATGATTCATTAGTTAGGCATTGACCCACATTTCACTCTTTGAGTTCTGTTTAATTATGATTCTATAAACTTTTCTTTTTAATGTTAAAAAATCAAATTGTTGGGGGCAATGTTTCTTTTTCAATATAAGGCCAGTATAAGACTCCAGATTACTTATTACTATAACATTGTCACATATACTAAGGATTACACTTAAATTTGTTGAGGGGAGTGAGCAAACCCCCTTGCCATCCATCCTAGCCACACTATGTATGGGATCTACCTAATCAATCAAAGGTTGGGATTAGGAAGGATGGCAGGCAGGCAGGCAGGCAGGCATAGGGTGACAAGACTAAATCTTGTGAATAAATGTCTGTGTGATTCAAAAAGTGATAGCAGATCTTGTACAATCCTCCATCTTGAGTGCCTCTCAAACCCCCCAAACAATTCAATTTGTGAATATTATTAAGATGCATTAACGGCTGGCTGCATTATGACATGAATATGATCATCAAATCTCTAACCGTTGTTTTAACTAAAATTTTTGGAGACTTTGAATAAAACTATTACGATTATGCTATGCACCTACCTATTAATATCCAGATGGGATACGATCGAAGCCAGTCGTGTATGAAAATAGATAAAAAATGAAGGAACCCAAAACCAAGCAGCCACAATATTCCTTACTTTGGAATGAAGGAAGATTTCCTTGATGACTTGCCTCCTCCTCTGCCTTTGCCTCTTCCTTCTTCTTTTTGTTGTCAGTTGGAAGCTTCTTTCTACGGCATCCAATCCATCATATCGTATTCTTTCTTTTCCATATGGCATCTGGGTCTTGGGGGGTTATCTTATAGTTCACTCCAAACACTCCCCACATTTCATTAAAGAGTAAAACCCAAGTTTATTACATTACATGGGCCCACGGATGGGATTTTTTGCTTCAAACTTCAATGGGCCGAACCGGATTCGTCTAACATATTTGCTTCTTCTTAGACGGTGACCGTGACAGTGTACGGTCACGTGATCCGTCTCCGGTCCACGTGCCAACTGTGCTCACACTTGAGTATCTACCGCTCCACTTGCGTGCGCCAGAAAATAAAATTTGAGGTCCCGTTTGGATTGGAACTTGAGCATTTGGAAAAGCTAAGGCGATGCGAAATAAATAAAATAAATGACAGAGACATAAGAATTGTTCTTTTTCTTAAATAATTTCAGCCCGTGATTTAGATTATTTTTATGATTTTTTTTTTTGGTTATTTAAAAAAATTATCTTAAAGACAAAAATTAAAGAAATATTTCAAAAACGACAAATTATATATATATATATATTTAACTTCATACTACTTTTTTTGTGCTATCAATGAACATTTGCAGTCATAAAGTATTTATTTATTTATTCATTTGAAGGTGTAAAATAAATTTAATTAACCAGTTCAAGAAACACAGTATTTTTAGAGTATTTAAAAACCCCAACAAATGAAAAAGGAATGAAATGAATGCTTTATGCTTATGTTATTTACACCTTCCAAACGGAGCCTAACCCTTACACGCAGACCAACAGCAAATCGAGAAATCAGGGTTCCCAAATTTTAAAAATTCAAATTCCCACCTAAACTAAACGGCGCCGTCACCATCCGTCATCTCTCCAAGAACCCCACTTGACGGCGACTCACAAACCGTCATCTCTCCTCCATAAAAACCCTCACCCTCCAATCCCAATTTCGCTCAAAGCTATAATTCCCAATCTCTGTCTTTCTTGAAATATCTCGCATTTTTTTTCTATCGCTGAACCGGTTTTCTTCACATTCTCTGCAAAATGCGTGAGATCTTGCACATCCAAGGCGGCCAATGCGGCAACCAGATCGGAGCCAAGTTCTGGGAAGTGGTTTGCGCCGAGCACGGCATCGACTCGACGGGGCGATACCACGGCGACAACGATCTGCAACTTGAGCGAGTCAATGTCTACTACAATGAGGCGAGTTGCGGGAGATTCGTTCCACGCGCCGTGTTGATGGATCTTGAGCCGGGGACGATGGACAGTGTGAGGTCGGGGCCCTACGGTCAGATCTTCCGGCCGGATAACTTCGTCTTCGGGCAGTCCGGAGCCGGGAACAACTGGGCCAAGGGGCACTATACCGAGGGAGCCGAGCTCATCGACTCTGTTCTCGATGTGGTTCGTAAGGAGGCCGAGAACTGCGACTGTCTTCAAGGTTCTGTCGATCGCTCTGCCTCTACTTAATGTTTTTATTTTTTTTATTGAACCGTTTTCTTTTCTTTTATTATCATTTTTGCTTCGACGTTGATCGATGGCTCGAAGTGTTTTGAGTGTATTGTTATAGATTTCTTGATTCAGTAGTGTAATGCTTCTGTTTCCATTTCAGTTTATTTTTCATTGTTATTGCGAATCTGGTTATATTAATTTTATTGCTGCGTTGTTGATATGGCTTTTAGAGTGTTGCAGATCTGTCAAATTTATGTACTTTAGATTATATCTTCAATGAGATTTTGTAGTATAACTTTGCAGTACTGTGTTCTACAACTCTTGTTGACGCATGAACAATGTGTTTCTGCTCATTGTAAATGTGGGACTATTGTAGCCTTTCAGTTTTATTTCCTATTTTGTGTTTTAATCTCAAATATTCATGGCAATTTAACGTAGTTGACTTTTATCATGAATGAAGCATTGACCGTCATTGTTCATTCCAATTTGTTTACAGGATTTCAGGTTTGCCACTCTTTGGGAGGTGGAACTGGATCAGGAATGGGCACTCTTCTTATCTCCAAGATCAGAGAAGAGTATCCGGATCGAATGATGCTCACTTTCTCTGTGTTCCCATCACCAAAGGTTTCTGACACTGTTGTAGAGCCTTACAATGCAACCCTCTCAGTTCACCAGCTTGTTGAGAATGCCGATGAATGTATGGTTCTGGACAATGAAGCTCTGTATGATATTTGCTTCAGAACCCTGAAGCTTACCACTCCAAGCTGTAAGATTTTTGTGTGCCTTCTAGCACGGCTTCTAATAAATACCTTTAGTTTTGATATTGGCTATAATACCTTGTGTGGGTTGAAAATTGTTAAGAGTAAGTTGACCTTTTGATTTGTGAAGCCAAAGTAATACACCTAAGATCTCTTTAGTATACTATTGATGTCACGACATTAATTGCATATGTATAGTATTTTTCTTAATTTCTAGATGTTCCCTGCTTAATTTAATGGCTCTTTCTTTGATCAGTTGGAGACTTAAACCATCTCATTTCTGCTACCATGAGCGGGGTAACCTGCTGTCTTCGTTTTCCTGGTCAGCTGAATTCTGATCTCCGCAAGCTTGCTGTCAACCTTATTCCTTTCCCTCGCCTGCATTTCTTTATGGTTGGCTTTGCTCCACTCACATCTCGTGGGTCACAGCAATACCGGGCTCTGACTGTTCCTGAGCTCACCCAACAAATGTGGGATGCCAAGAACATGATGTGTGCTGCTGATCCTCGCCATGGTCGATACTTGACTGCTTCAGCTATGTTCCGTGGCAAGATGAGCACCAAGGAAGTTGATGAGCAGATGATCAATGTACAGAACAAGAACTCTTCCTACTTTGTGGAGTGGATTCCCAACAACGTCAAGTCTACTGTTTGTGATATTCCACCGACAGGGTTGAAGATGGGGTCTACTTTCATTGGAAACTCCACCTCAATTCAGGAGATGTTCCGAAGGGTTAGCGAGCAGTTCACAGCCATGTTCAGGAGAAAGGCGTTCTTGCATTGGTACACGGGAGAGGGAATGGACGAGATGGAGTTTACAGAGGCAGAGAGTAACATGAACGATTTGGTTTCTGAATACCAGCAGTACCAAGATGCAACTGCAGACGAAGAAGGCTATGATTATGAAGATGAGGAGGAAGAGGTTCAGGAGGTCTAGGCACTCTCTAGGCTGTTGCTCTGTCTTGTTGTGGCTGTGGTTTTGTTACAGAGTTTATGTCCTGTTCCTGAATTGTTCCGGTTTGCACATTGGTGCCATCTCTGTTTGCTCTGTTTCTATAGTCAGGAGAAAAACTTCATTCTGCGTTTGAGAATGCCGTGGGGGTGAAACTGAATTAAAAGAAAATGATATTCTAGAGAAAAAAAAAAAAAAGCATGCTTTGTATTTGTTGTCTACTGACTTTATAGATGCACTTTAGTCCTGAAAATATTTAAAATTTTGTTATGCGAAAAGTTGAAATTTGATATGCCTACTTACTGTTTTTTGCAAGCAAAGCTTGGTTCTTGCCTCAGCAATGTTGGTACATCCTAACTTGCCTGTGGATTCTTACCTATGGCTCATTTTAAACCCAAATAAAAAGTATGTTGCAGACAATTAATGGAAAACTCGCTGGATCAAACACCTAGATACTAATCTTGTCTGTGTTCTGCAAACTGCATTTGCTGTTGCAAAGTTCGTTACTAGTCCTGGACTCGGTTGAATCTGGTATGCGAAGTCCATGTTCAATGTAAAATGTCAGAAAATGAAAATAATGAGTGAGACTTTAGTAGTTTGACGTGGTGATAGCGATTTCTTAAGCCTTTTCAAGTAATTTTTGAATTTCTTTTAATTACTAGTTGCTTTGGAAGTGTTTTGATTTATAGTTCTTAAAATTCCAAAAATGGTTTTATATGAAAATTTTGTCCCAACATTTTTATTTATGCATTATTACTTAATGATCAAGTTGATTTTCAAACAGCTTAACCTTGTTTTAGGTCATAAACGAAAATAAAAAATAAATACAATATGAAACGAAAGTGATAAAATATTATTTAAAAAAAAAAAGTAAGAAATGAAAATGTGAAAGAAATGTGTAAATAAAAAAAATAATTTTTTATAAATATAATTTTTAATATAAAAATAATTATTAAATTTAAAAATAAATATAAATTTCATAATAAATTCAAATATTTTAAAAACAAATTTTAGAAATAAAAAAAAATTCATCTGTAGAAAATGTATTTTTAAATCAAAAATTCGTTTTTAATATTATAAAATAATCATATATAAAAAGTTTAAAATTATAAAAATAGTTCAAGAATATTTCTGTCGACGTTTGATTTCGGCCGACCGTGATTCGTTTTGGGCAGCGGTGAGTCAATCCAAAAATACCGAGAAGGATGGAAGAAAACCCCTCCCCCAAAGTTCCAAGCGTGTACACCAGAATCTTTTACGTGGTTCGGCTAGAACGATGCCTAGTCCACGGCCGCCATCTGATTATTCTCCCAGAGTGGCGGTATCTGATTATATTTTTTCTTGTCCTCCTTACCCCTCATGGTCTCTTTGATTCTCATTTATCTTGAGAGGCTTTTACAATCTAGATAATATATAAAAATACAGTGTTTGTATAATGGGGGACAAACAGTTCTTACCGCCTTCGCAAGACCGGGAGTGGGATCCTCATTACGAGGGGCATGGGCTGTTACAGATAAAGTGATCGGACCCTACCTCTGACTTTTTAGCAGCTTTGCCGCTCATGCGAGCTGGAGGTTTTAGGCCAGCGACCTGAATGGTCCAGCGATCTGGAGGATATTTCAGGAGCTCGTTAGTCGATTGCTCCGAGCTCGTTGGGGGATTACCGGGAGCTCGCCATATGCTCGCTTTACGAGTTCCGGATCTTTGGTGGAGGCTGGACCTTCCTTGACGAGGTCGTCCGGGCCTTCTTGGCCTTGGGTGATTGGGCCGGTCTATCGGACCGAGTCTGGCCCATGCGGGGTGATGCGGGAAATACATATAACATAAGCCCCCCAGTTCGCGGCACGATCTTCATGCTGGGAACTAATTAGTGGTTAATTTTGTAAAAATTTTGTTATAATTATACCTTTCTTTCGATCTTAAATATGGTTTAAATTAGATATTAATATATATTTTATGGTTATATGTAAATTTAAATTGAAAGATGAATGAAATGAAGTTCTAAAGTAAATAATAATAATATATAAAATTATATATAATACATATATATCATTATATGCATGCATGTAATATATATATAAAATAATCTAATATATATGTGCCATGTGTAATACATATATATAATATATAATTTATTAATAACATTAAATTATTTTTATTTTTTTTAGGCATGAAGAATTCAAGCCCATGAAGACTTAAAGTCCATGAAGAATTCAAGTCCATGAAGAAATCAAAGCCATGGAGAAATCAAGTCCATGAAGAAATCAAACCCATGAAAAATTAAAGTCCATGAAGAATTCAAGCCCATGAAGAATTAAGGCCCAATTTGAGCAACCCATGGAAGATATTATTTGGAAAAGGCCCAAGGATTATTTTTAATCCTAATAAAGATTAAAAACCAATTTATAGAAATCTATTTTTATTTTTTATGTGAGAGTTTTATTAGGTGTGTTTTTTAGCTAAAATCCATTTAACTATTAGGTGGATATTATAGCTAAAATCCATTTAACTTTATGAGTGCTTTATTAGGTATGTATTTTAGCTAAAATCCATTTAATATTAGGTGTGTATTATAGCTAAAATCCATTTAACTTTAAGTGTGTGAGTGCCCATTAGATATAATTATGTCTAGTTGAATAATTGAAATTGTGTGGTTTGTATTGCATCTTGTGGCCTATAAATAGATCACTTGATTGCATTTGTAAGTGTGATTATTATTCTTGAATAAAAGTTTAGTTGTTTCCTTATAATTCTCTCTTTGAGAATTGTTCTTGTTCTTTCTCATTTTCTTTAGTACTTTCTCTTATAATCTTACTTTTTTTTCTTTCTTCTTTTAAATTCTTATGTCATTTATTATTACTTTATTATTCACCGCCTAAATGGCCAGTTAATTTGTGCCTTTAAATTTCTGTAATTTTAATTCTTGTCATTTAATTATTCACCGCCTAAATGGCCGGTTAGT
Organism: Diospyros lotus; assembly: GCF_014633365.1. Taxonomy (NCBI): domain Eukaryota; kingdom Viridiplantae; phylum Streptophyta; class Magnoliopsida; order Ericales; family Ebenaceae; genus Diospyros; species Diospyros lotus. The sequence goes on along the minus strand of NC_068338.1, from coordinate 47,272,084 downwards.
TTATGCCTTTAAATTTCTGCAATTTTAATTCTTGTCATTTAATTATCCACCTCCTAAATGGCCGGTTAGTTTATGCTTTTAAATTTCTTGTCATTTAAATTCTGTTATTTAAATTACGTCATTTAAATTTCTGTCAATTAACTTTCAAATAAAAATGAGTAGTTAAATCTAATCTTGGGTTAAGGCAAGGACAGTGTCCAATGCCAATAATTCCCAAAGAAAGCTGCGCTTTAAATAAGTAACATTAATTTAAATTTCAGTATGAGTGTGTATTAATTATTAAAAAATTACTAGGTTTGGATTGGAGCGTAAGCCTAACTTAGAGCTTTCATGCCATGTATGAGAGTTACTAGAACTGGAAACGCTATCATACCCAAACCCGGATGATTAATTTAGTTGTTTTGTATATTAATTGTAATTGGATTTATGGTAGTTGCTTAAATTAGAATCCCGCATATCATGTATGGGGATTGCTTAACCTAGAACTATCATCATCTCTAATTGCATTTAATAACAAACCCTCATATCTGAAATTAAATTAATGTTGCTAATCTTATATGCTAAAATTTGAGAATCAACGGGTTGGTACTGAAATTGTCTTAACTCAAGCACTATCCAAATTCATATTTTTACGTTTAATGTTTATTTCAATTTTTGCCTTACTTTATTTTCTAGTATCTGTTGTCTAAAAACAAAACCATAAAAAATCTTGTTGTCAATTTGTCCAAATGCGTGTGCGTGTGTGTGACATTCTTTTTCTTTTGCCATAAATAAATCTCTCAGTGTACGACCTGGATTCATCCAGAAAATATAAATATAAATTTGGACTACAACTGCACTCGTACATTGGCGAGTATAAACCTCTCACTAAAATAAAAAAAAATATATAAAAGTTTTATTATGATTTGTTTTTATTGTGTTTTAATTGTAGGGTGAGAGTGCAGTCAGGAACTGACGCGTGCCAGCTGTTCTTCCATCCCTCCGACTTCTGTCCAATCACCTTAAGTCTCGTCGTTCCACGCAGCACGCTTTGTCGGCAGCGCATTTAATGCGCGCCCCCTCCCCATTTCTGCGCATGATTACACTAGTGGGACCCACAAGCTGTTGTGCGGCCGCTGGATGCGGAGCATGTGATAAGTCGTCATTCGATCCGACGGTTGGGATGGACCAGGCAGTCAGTATAAATAGTGGGGAGTGTCCACCCGCTTCTTCTTTCACGCTATTTTGAAACTCCCTCAAACCTTTGCCTCCCTGCTTTCTCTTTCCTTTCTCGAGGCCTCCGTTATCGCCGTGCTTTCAGACGTCTGCCGTTCTCGTCCGGTGCTTGGTACGAGTCCCCATTCAGTCGTCAAGCGCAGCTTTTAGGTAAGTTTGTCGTGACTTTCTTCTTCTTTTTGTGAGGCCGTTCACCGTTGGTTAGCCGTCGGTGGTTTCTCCGACCAACACCGTGGAAATTCAGGTCAAAAGTGATGCAATTATATCGTAGGAGAAAACGACACTTCGAGCTCCGAAGATTGTCTCATTATGGAGGGCTAAAATCTTGGGGGTGCGAGCTCGGGGTGCAGGGAGGTCGCCGTCCCGACCTCTCGGGAACCGAGCTGAAGGTTCAAGATCAGATCTCTGGTGGGAGTGCTGATCTTGCGGTCTTCAAGAGACTCTCGTCCAAGGCCAAGCTTCACGAGGTGATGACTTGTGCTCAGGAGTTTCGTCTCCCCAGGACCTGTCGAATATACATCCCTGCATCGAGCTCCCATGCAGCCTACCCGCCAGCCAATTTCATAGCTATTAGCCCCCAACACCTCGAGTCTGGCTTTAGGCTCCAATAGCCCCGTACCTTATCGCCCTCTTGAACGACGTCAAGCTCGCCCCCTTCCAACTAACACCGAATTCGTATGCCCAACTTACTTCTTTGGCCGTTTTATTCCTTATAAACAAACTTCCTATCCCTTCGCCAAAACTGATAAGATTTTTATTTTCTTTCAAAAATGCCAAGGACGGGCTGTATTACCTGGCGGCTCGTCCTTCTCCGTACAAGGCCGCCCTTCCTCAGGGTAAAGCAAAGGGAAGTCCAACGTGGGCGATTACAAGTCCAGTTAGTTCTTCGTGTCTTGCCCTTCCCTTTCTCTACTTAGGAATTGTAGCTTCGCACTGACCCCTGGTAAGAGAATATGAGCTCTCATAAATCTTTCCTTTGTTCCGAGAGTGCTTGTTTTAACTTGCTCATGCTTTGATGCAGATTTTGGGGGAAGAAACCGATTTTATCGGCCGAGGAGACTGATATCCTTGGCAAACTTGTGGCTGCGGAGTCGAGCTCGGAAATTCTTGAACTTTCGGACGAGCACTTCGCGAATACGAGCTCGCCCCTCCTCTTGGCACCGAGACTATCGAGGGAGATCATTTCAGGGACTTGGGTGCAGAGATTCTCCCTTCCGGCTTACAGCTCACTGAGACGAACAGTTCAAGAGGGGAAGCCGACCAAGACGATAATATGGTTGATCTCGAGCTCCTCCAACCGAAGCGTCATAGGGCGAGGTCGAGCACTACGTCCTCCATAACCCCGAGCTATAGCTCGCGGGATGGCAGGTCGAGC